>NC_069506.1:336495819-336705819 GCF_027579735.1 Bombina bombina
AGATAAATCCTCAGTAGATGGGGCTACTGACCTCTTGTGGTTCTAGGGACATTAGCATCTCAAGTGCCACCATCCCAGTTTTTTCTCTGTCAGTATTATGCAGTTTAATTGAGTGAATAAAGGTGACCAGTGATGGTGTGATTTAATTTTCTTCAATCAATGGGTTGTGTGTTTTTATTGGGAGGGTTTGGGGAGTCAAGTGTGACTTTCCGATTTGACTGGGTAAGATACTGTAGACCTTTAATCCCTTAAAAAATCAGGAGTGAATGAAGGGGGAGGGGGGGGGTAACAAGATGAGCTGCTGAGAGGGAGGTATTTTTTATATACAAAAGCCCAAAATGTTCTTGTTTTCTAATAAACAGATAGGGAACTGATTTGGAATTTCAATTAGTTTTATGCACTTTTGTTTAACATTACATGCTAGAAAGCAGAATAAAGAGTAAGGATTTGCAAATATATTTGTATATGCTTAATTGTTTTTTGAACATATATATATATAACTATGCAGTTGTTTGTGTGTATTTGTGGGTATGTGTTTGTCCATATATCTGTCTCAATTGCTGCATGTATGTTTGTGCATGTGCTTTTGTATGAACATGTATGTGCAAGCGTCGTGAACGTGCACATGTGTGAATGTGTGTATCAAAGGCAAAAAAACATAATTTATGTAAGAACTTACCTGATAAATTCATTTCTTTCATATTGGCAAGAGTCCATGAGCTAGTGACATATGGGATATACAATCCTACCTGGAGGGGCAAAGTATCCCAAACCTCAAAATGCCTATAAATACACCCCTCACCACACCCACAATTCAGTTAAATGAATAGCCAAGCAGTGGGGTGATAAAGAAAGGAGTAGAAAGCATCAACAAAGGAATTTTTTTTAAATAATTGTGCTTTATACAAAAAAATCATGACCACCATAAAAAAGGTGGGCCTCATGGACTCTTGCCAATATGAAAGAAATGAATTTATCAGGTAAGTTCTTACATAAATTATGTATTCTTTCATGAAATTGGCAAGAGTCCATGAGCTAGTGACATATGGGATATCAATACCCAAGATGTGGAGGCTTCTACTCAAGAGTCACTAGAGAGGGAGGGAATAAAAATAAAAACAGCCATATTCCGCTGAAAAAATTAATCCACAACCCAAAAAAATACGTTTATTTCATTTTTGAAAGAAAAAACTTAAAACAAAAGCAGAAGAATCAAACTGAAACAGCTGCCTGAAGAACTTTTCTACCAAAAACTGCTTCTGAAGAAGCAAATACATCAAAAAGGTAGAATTTAGTAAATGTATGCAAAGAGGACCAAGTCGCTGCTTTGCAAATCTGATCAACTGAAGCTTCATTCTTAAAAGCCCACGAAGTGGAGACTGATCTAGTAGAATGAGCTGTAATTCTCTGAGGCGGGGCCTGACCCGACTCCAAATAAGCTTGATGAATCAAAAGTTTCAACCAAGAAGCCAAGGAAATAGCAGAAGCCTTCTGACCTTTCCTAGGACCAGAAAATAAAACAAATTCCTGAAATCTTTAGTAGCTTCCACATAATATTTCAAAGCTCTTACCACATCCAAAGAATGTAAGGATCTTTCCAAAGAATTCTTAGGATTAGGACACAAGGAAGGGACAACAATTTCTCTAGTAATGTTGTTAGAATTCACAACCTTAGGTAAAAATTGAAAAGAAGTCAGCAAAACTGCCTTATCCTGATGAAAAATCAGAAAAGGAGACTCACAAGAAAGAGCAGATAGCTCGGAAACTCTTCTAGCAGAAGAGATAGCCAAAAGGAACAACACTTTCCAAGAAAGTAGTTTAATGTCCAAAGAATGCATAGGCTCAAATGGAGGATCCTGTAAAGCCTTCAGAACCAAATTAAGACTCCAAGGAGGAGAAATTGATTTAATGACAGGCTTAATACGAACTAAAGCCTGTACAAAACAGTGAATATCAGGAAGTATAGCAATCTTTCTGTGAAATAAAACAGAAAGAGCAGACATTTGACATTTCAAGGAACTTGCAGACAAACCCTTATCCAAACCATCCTGAAGGAACTGTAAAATTCTAAAAGAATGCCAGGAGAATTTACGAGAAGAACACCATGAAATGTAAGTCTTCCAAACTCTATAATAAATCTTTCTGGAGACAGATTTACGAGTGTGAAACATAGTATTAATCACTGAGTCAGAGAAAACCTCTATGACTTAGAAACTAAGCGTTAAATTTCCATACCTTCAAATTTAATGATTTGAGATCCTGATGGAAAAACGGACCTTGAGATAGTAGGTCCGGCCATAACGGAAGTGGCCAAGGCGGGCAACTGGACATCCGAACCAGATCCGCATACCAAAACCTGTGTGGCCATGCTGGAGCCACCAGCAACACAAAAGACTGTTCCATGATAATTTTGGAGATCCCTCTTGGAAGGAGAACTAGAGGCAGGAAGATGTAAGCAGGATGATAACACCAAGGAAGTGTCAGTGCATCCACTGCTTCCGCCTGAACATCCCTGGACCTGGACAGGTATCTGGGAAGTTTCTTGTTTAGATGAGAGGCCATGAGATCTATCTCTGGAAGACCCCACATCTGAACAATCTGAGAAAACACATCTGGATGGAGAGACCACTCCCCTGGATGTAAAGTCTGGCGGCTGAGATAATCCGCCTCCCAACTGTCTACACCTGGGATATGCACCACAGAGATTAGACAGGAGCTGGATTCCGCCCAAGCAAGTATCCGAGATACTTCTTTCATAGCTTGGGGACTGTGAGTGCCACCCTGATGATTGCCATAAGCCACAGTTGTGATATTGTCTGTCTGAAAACAAATGAATGCTTCTCTCTTTAGCAGAGGCCAAAACTGAAGAGCCCTGAGAATTGTACGGAGTTCTAAAATATTTATTGGTAATCTCGCCTCTTGAGATTTCCAAACCCCTTGTGCTGTCAGAGATCCCCAAACAGCTTCCCAACCTGAAAAACTCACATCTGTTGAGATCACAGTCCAGGTTGGTCCGAACAAAAGAAGCCCCTTGAACCAAACGATGGTTATCTATCCACCATGTCAGAGATTGTCGTACATTGGGATTCAAGGATATTAATTGTGATATCTTTGTATAATCCCTGCACCACTGATTCAGCATGCAAAGCTGTAGAGGTCTCATGTGAAAACGAGCAAAGGGGATCGCGTCCGATGCTGCAGTCATGAGACCTAAAACTTCCATGCACATAGCCACTGAAGGGAATGACTGAGACTGAAGGTGCCGGCATGCTGCGACCAATTTTAAATGTCTCTTGTCTGTTAGAGACATAGTCATGGACACTGAATCTATCTGGAAGCCTAAAAAGGTGACCCTTGTCTGAGGAAACTTTTTGGTAAATTGATCCTCCAACAATGTTTCCAAAGAAACAACACTAGTTTATTCGTGTGAGATTCTGCAGTATGTAAAGACTGAGCTACTACCAAGATATTGTCCAAATAAGGAAACACCGCAATACCCTGTTCCCTGATTACAGATAGTAGGGCACCCAGAACCTTTGAAAAGATTCTTGGAGCTGTTGCTAGGCCAAATGGAAGAGCAACAAATTGGTAATGCTTGTCTAGAAAAGAGAATCTCAGAAACTGATAGTGTTCTGGATGAATCGGAATATGAAAGTATGCATCCTGCAAGTCTATTGTGGACATATAATGTCCTTGCTGAACAAAAGGCAGAATAGTCCTTATAGTCACCATCTTGAAAGTTGGTACTCTTACATAATGATTCAAAATTTTCAGATCCAGAACTGGTCTGAATAAAAAAAATTTCTTTGGTACAATGAATAGGTTTGAATAAAACCCCAAACCTTGTTCCTGAGGAGGAACTGGCATGATTACCCTTGAAGACTCCAGGTCTGAAACACACTTCAGAAAAGCCTGAGCTTTAACTGGATTTACAGGGATGCGTGAGAGAAAAAATCTTCTCACAGGAGGTCTTACTTTGAATCCTATTCGATACCCCTGAGAGACAATGCTTCCAATGATTTTGGACAGATTTTATCCAAAAAATCCCTGAAAAACCTTAATCTGCCCCTACCAGCTGAGCTGGAATGAGGGCCGCACCTTCATGCGGACTTAGGGGCAGACTTTGGTTTCCTAAATGGCTTGGATTTATTCCAATTTGAGGAAGGCTTCCAACTGGAAGCAGATTCCTTCCTTGGGAGGAGGATTGAGTTTTTGTTCCTTATTCTGACGAAAGGAACGAAAACGGTTAGAAGCCTTAGATTTACCCTTAGGTTTTTTATCCTGAGGCAGAAAAACTCATTTTCCTCCAGTGATAGTTGAAATAATAGAATCCAACTGAGAACCAAATAAATTATTACCTTGGAAAGAAAGAGATAGTAATCTATATTTAGATGTCATATCAGCATTCCAAGATTTAAGCCACAAAGCTCTAGCTAATACAGCTAAAGACATGGATCTAACAGCAATTTTGATAATATCTAAAATGGCATCACAAATAAAATTATTAGCATGTTGCAGTAAGCGAGTAATGCTAGATATGTCAGGATCCAATTCTCGTTGCGCTAAATTCTCCAACCAAAAAGTTGAGGCAGCCGCAACATCAGCCAAAGAAATAGCAGGTCTGAGAAGATGACCTGAATATAAATAGGCCTTCCTTAGGTAGGATTCAAGCTTCCTATCTAAAGGATCCTTAAAGGAAGTACTATCTTCCATAGGAATAGTGGTACGTTTAGCAAGAGTAGAAATAGCCCCATCAACTTTGGGGATTTTTTCCCAAAACTCTATAGATTTTGCTGGTAAAGGATACAATTTTTAAACCTTGAAGAAGGAATAAAAGAAGTACCTGGCTTATTCCATTCCCTAGCGAGCATATCAGAAATAGCCTCAGGAATAGGAAAAAACCCCTGGAAAACCACAGGAGGTTTAAAAACAGCATTTAAACGTTTATTAGACTGAACGTCAATAGGACTGGTTACCTCAATATCCAAAGTAATTAACACTTCTTTTAATAAAGAACGCATAATACTCTATTTTAAAATAAATAAGTAGATTTGTCAGTGTCAATGTCTGAGGAAGGATCTTCTGAATCAGATAGATCCTCATCAGAGGAGGATAAATTATTATGTTGCTAGTCATTTGAAATTTCATCAGCTAAATGAGAAGTTTTAAAAGACCTTTTACGTTTATTAGAAGGTGGAAATGCAGACAAAGCCTTCAGAATAGAATCAGATACAAATTCTTTAAAATTTACAGGTATATCATGTACATTAGAAGTTGAGGGAACTGCAACTGGCAAGTACTATTACTGATGGAAACACTATCTGCATGTAAAAGTTTATCATGACAACTATTACAAATGACATTTGGTGGAATAATTTCTACACTTTTACAACAAATCCTCCTAGCTTTGGTAGAACCGATGTCAGGCAGCAATGTTCCAGCAGAAACTTCTGAGACAGGATCAGATTGGGACATCTTGCTCAATGTAAGAGAAAAAACAACATATAAAGCAAAATTATCTATTTCCTTAGTAGTCAATTGAAAAAAAGACTAAACCCCAGGTAAGAAATACATTTCTTAAAATGTTTAAATTCCCCAAATATGAAACTGACAGTCTGCTGAAGGAAATACATGAACCTGACTCATGGCAAATATAAGTACAATACATATATTTAGAACTTTATATAAATGCATAAAGTGCCAAACCATAGCTGAGGTGTCTTAAGAATTAAAAACATACTTACCAAAAGACACCCATCCACATATAGCAGATAGCCAAACCAGTACTAAAACAGTTATTAGTAGAGGTAATGGTAAATTGAGAGTATATCGTCGATCTGAAAAGGGGAGGTAGGAGATGAATCTCTATGACCGATAAACAGAGAAACCTATGAAATAGACCCCCGTTAGGGAAATCATCGTATTCAAATAAGTGATACTTCCTTCACGTCCCTCTAACATTCGCTGTACTCTGGGAGGAATCGGGCTTCAACAATGCTGAGAAGCGCATATCAACGTAGAAATCTTAGCACAAACTTACTTCACCACCTCCATAGGAGGAAAAGTTTGTAAAACTGAATTGTGGGTGTTATGAGGGTGTTATTTATAGGCATTTTGAGGTTTGGGAAACTTTGCCCCTCCCTGGTAGGATTGTATATCCCATAGTGTCACTAGCTCATGGACTCTTGCCAATTACATGAAAGAAAAGTATTTAGCAATATGACATCTGCTTTCATCATTGTCTGTTTACATATTTCCCAAATGTTCATAAAAAAATCAATTTAGTTTAAAACTATGGGGCAGATTACAAGTGGAGAGCTAAATATCGCTTTCATGACAGTGATATTTGCACTCCCCTGTGTAATACCAAGCGCACACTAATTTGCAATGGGTATTACAAGATGACAGCAATGCGAACGTGAGTTAACGGTCGTATTGCTGGGAAGCATTACGCTCACAAGAGTGCGCTTCCATAGACTCAAATGGGAGCCATGTTCTCATGCCATCAGAAATGGTATGAGTACCTCATGCAGCGAAGGGGGTACGTGGCGCAGCAATGGCAGCAAATTATAAATGTATGTATATGCTTATAAACATACAGTATATAGTTATGTGTTAATATGTGTATATACATATATATTTATGTATTAGAATGTGTATATACATATATATTTATGTGTTACTATGTGTATATACATATATTTATGTGTTACTATGTGTATATACATATATATTTATGTGTTATTATGTGTATTATACATACAATATTTATGTGTTTACTATGTGTATGTACATATATATTTATGTGTTACTATGTGTATATACATATATATTTATCTGTTAGTATGTGTAATATACATATATATTTGTATTATTATGTGTATATACATATATATTTATGTGTTATTATGTGTATATACATATATATTTATGTGTTACTATGTGTATATACATATATAGTTATGTGTTACTATGTGTATATACATATATACTTTATGTGTTACTATGTGTATTATATATATATTATAAGTGTATATACATATATATTTATGTGTTTAGTATGTGTATATACATATATATTTATGTGTTAGTATGTGTATATACATATATATGTATGTGTTAGTATGTGTGTATATACATATATATTTATGTGTTAGTATGTGTATATACATATATATTTATGTGTTACTATGTGTATATACATATATATGTATGTGTTAGTATGTGTGTATGTACATATATATTTATGTGTTAGTATGTGTATATACATATATATGTATGTGTTAGTATGTGTATATACACATATATATTTATGTGTTACTATGTGTATATACATATATATTTATGTGTTAGTATGTGTATATACATATATATTTATGTGTTACTATGTGTATATACATATATATTTATGTGTTAGTATGTGTATATACATATATATTTATGTGTTACTATGTGTATATACATATATATTTATGTGTTAGTATGTGTATATACATATATATTTATGTGTTAGTATGTGTATATACATATATATGTATGTGTTAGTATGTAGTATATACATATATATTTGTGTTATTATGAGTATATACATATATATTTATGTGTTACTATGTAATATATATATATATATATATATGTGTTAGTTGTGTTAAGTATATGTGTTAGTTGTTTATATACATATATATTTATGTGTTAGTATGTGTATATACATATATATGTATGTGGTTAGTATGTGTATATACATATATATTTGTGTTATTATGAGTATATACATATATATTTATGTGTTACTATGTGTATATATATATATATTTATGTGTTAGTATGTGTATATAATAATATTTATGTGTTAGTATGTGTATATAATATTTATGTGTTAGTATGTGTATAACATATATATGTATGTGTTAGTATGTGTGTATATACATATATATTTATGTGTTAGTATGTGTATATACATATATATGTATGTGTTAGTATGTGTGTATATACATATATATGTATGTGTTAGTATGTGTATATACATATATATGTATGTGTTAGTATGTGTGTATATACATATATATTTATGTGTTAGTATGTGTATATACATAAATATGTATGTGTTAGTATGTGTGTATATACATATATATTTATGTGTTAGTATGTGTATATACATATATATTTATGTGTTGTTAGTATGTGTATATACATATATATGTATGTGTGTTATACATATATATTTATGTGTTAGTATGTGTATATACATATATATGTATGTGTTAGTATGTGTATATACATATATATTTATGTGTTAGTATGTGTTTATACATATATATTTGTGTTATTATGAGTATATACATATATATTTATGTGTTACTATGTGTATATATATATATATATATATATATATATATATATATATATATGTGTGTTAGTATGTGTATATACATATATATTTATGTGTTAGTATGTTTATATACATATATATTTATGTGTTAGTATGTGTATATACATATATATGTATGTGTTAGTATGTGTGTATATACATATATATTTATGTGTTAGTATGTGTATATACATATATATGTATGTGTTAGTATGTGTATATACATATATATTTGTGTTATTATGAGTATATACATATATATTTATGTGTTACTATGTGTATATCTATATTATATTTATGTGTTAGTATGTGTATATACATATATATTATGTGTTAGTATGTGTGCCTATACATATATATTTATGTGTTAGTATGTGTATATACATATATATGTATGTGTTAGTATGTGTGTATATACATATATATGTATGTGTTAGTATGTGTATATACATTTATATGTATGTGTTAGTATGTGTGTATATACATATATATGTATGTGTTAGTATGTGTGTATATACATATATATGTATGTGTTAGTATGTGTATATACATATATATGTATGTGTTAGTATGTGTATATACATAAATATGTATGTGTTAGTATGTGTGTATATACATATATATTTATGTGTTTAGTATGTGTATATACATATATATTTATGTGTTAGTATGTGTATATACATATATATGTATGTGTTATAGTATGTGTATATACATATATATTTATGTGTTAGTATGTGTATATACATATATATTTGTGTTATTATGAGTATATACATATATATTTATGTGTTACTATGTGTAATATTTATATACTATATATATATATATATATGTATATGTGTGTTAGTATGTGTATATACATATATACTTTATGTGTTAGTATGTGTATATACATCTTATGTATGTGTTTAGTATGTGTGTATATACATATATATGTATGTGTTAGTATTGTGTATATACATATATATTTATGTGTTAGTATGTGTAGTATACATTATATATGTATGTGTTAGTATGTGTATATACATATATATTTGTGTTATTATGAGTATATAGCATATATATTTATGTGTTAGTATGTGTATATACATATATATTTGTGTTATTATGAGTATATACATATATATTTATGTGTTACTATGTGTATATATATATTTATGTGTTACTATGTGTATATACATATATATTTATGTGTTACTATGTGTATATATATTTATGTGTTACTATGTGTATATACATGTATATTTATGTGTTACTATGTGTATATATATTTATGTGTTACTATGTGTATATACATATATATTTATGTGTTTACTATGTGTATATACATATATATTTATGTTGTTACTATGTGTATATACATATATATTTATGTGTTACTATGTGTATATATATTTATGTGTTAGTATGTGTATATACATATATTTTATGTGTTAGTATGTGTATATACATATATATGTATGTGTTAGTATGTGTGTATATACATATATATTTATGTGTTAAGTATGTGTATATACATATATATTTATGTGTTAGTATGTGTGTATATACATATATATTTATGTGCTAGTATGTGTATATACATATATATGTATGTGTTAGTATGTGTGTATATACATATATATGTATGTGTTAGTATGTGTATATACATATATATGTATGTGCTAGTATGTGTGTATATACATATATATTATGTGTTAGTATGTGTATATACATATATATGTATGTGTTAGTATGTGTGTATATACATATATATTTATGTGTTAGTATGTGTATATACATATATATGTATGTGTTAGTATGTGTATATACATATATATTTATGTGGTTACTATGTGTATATATATTTATGTGTTACTATGTGTAATATACATGTATATTTATGTGTTACTATGTGTATATACATATATATTTATGTGTTACTGTGTGTATATCATATATATTTATGTGTTACTATGGTGTATATACATATATATTTATGTGTTACTATGTGTATATGCATATATATTTATGTGTTAGTATGTGTATATACATATATATTTATGTGTTACTATGTGTATATATATTTATGTGTTACTATGTGTATATACATATATATTTATGTGTTTAGTATGTGTATATACATATATATTTATGTGTTAGTATGTGTATATACATATATATTTGTATTATTATGAGTATATACATATATATTTATGTGTTACTATGTGTATATACATATATATTTATGTGTTACTATGGTGTATATACAAAGCATATACATATATATTTACTGGGAACACACAGTTCCCCATAGACTGCAATGTAAAGGGACTTTTCAGTGCCATTTTTTTTCTAACATCTCACACCCCACTCTCTTTAGATCCAAAAACTGTTTTTTGCAGTTATTTATATTTAAAAATGAAGATGCTGCTATATAACACTTGATTTTGGGGGGCATTTTGGGGTACATTATAAAAATTAACCAGAGATCTGATCTCTGTTTGATTTTATAAGCGCTAATTGCTACCCTCAAGCTCACGGTATCAATAACCAGCCACTTGTAATGGCTGTGTATTTATCTTGCGCCGTTTGGGGGGAACGCGCTAAATTTGCACTCCACTTGTAATTTAATCCTCTATTTACTAATCATTTTCATTATATTTCATTTTAAGTTCTACACCTTGATATAAATATGTTTTAATCATTTAAATAAGCGTGTGTCACCTGTATAAAAGTGCCATCACCATCAACAAGTTCATTTACTATGTACTGTATATATCAACCAATTTAATGCACTTTAATATTGTGTTAAATCATAAATTGCCAAATATTGAATCCCTTTTAAATACACACAGGTAAAGTGAAAGGCAAAACCCTGATTGATATCGGGACTGGTCCCAACCATTCATCAGCTCCTGTCAGCCTGCGAAGTGTTTGAGGAGATCATTGCTACAGATTATACCAAACAAGAATCGAGAGGAACTAGAGAAATGGCTCAGAAATGAGCCTGATGGGTTTGACTGGAGCCCTGTTGTGAAGCACGTTTGTGAACTTGAAGGGAAACAGGGTTTGTATCAGAATTATATTGGGAGGAAAGGAGAAATTATAATTAATATTTAAGAGTGTTCTTGTGTAAAAAATAAATAATAACAGATTTCTTCTGGAATATCAATTTAACAATGCAGAACAACTTACATTTGCTTAAAGGGACACTGAACCCATTTTTTCCTTTCGTAATTCAGATAGCAGCAATTTTAAGCAACTTTCTAATTTAATCTTATTATTTATTTCTCTTTATACTCTTGGTATCTTTATTTGAAAGAGTTGGCCCATCTTTAAATCAGCACCTGGGTATGTGTGTAGCCACCAACCAACAGCCGTGTGCAGGTCAGGATTGCAGTGTATTGACGCTCTAGAGATGGCTTTAACTATGTGTTTAACCCATTTTTAAAAATAGCTCTGTACAAGTACAATAGCACACAGTTTTATTGTTGGTATTTTGCATTTATATAATCCATTTAATGCTTTTATAAACTATGACCCCAATTCTACACCGTTAGATAATGTTATGCAAAACATTGTTTTGGCTTCTTCTTTCTATGGAGTTCCTGTTTGGCTGACCAATTTATACAATAAATCTGGAATATTTTCATATCATTTGTATAGGAAACTATAGGAAAACTATACTTTATTGTGGGAGATTTTTAGGTTAGTTTCCACAGACCTACACTGAAGCAAACATATGCACTAAGGCACAGATTACAAGTGGCGTACTAATGATACAGCGGGTTACGATAAGCAATATCACTGGGTCGCGCTAACATTAGCGTGCAATTTGATATTACAAGTCCATGGTAATTTCCATTTCACTTTTAATGGATATCACGAGCGCGCTAAATAGTGCTGGGTATTATAAGTTGTAAATTATTAGTTGCGCTCGAGGCCAAAGCCGACACTAGGCATGGGCATTCGGATCCCTTTTAATGAGGAAGAGGGAAGCCCGCTTGTAGCATTTGGCCCCTATTTAACAAAGGTCTGTCTGACCTGATCAGACAGTGCGTATCAGGTCCCGACAGACCTCGCTGAATGCGGAGAGCAATACGCTCTCCGTATTCAGCATTGCACCAGCAGCTCTTGTAAGCTGCTGGTGCAATATCGACCACTGCAGATTCATGGCCAATCGGCCCGCCAGCAGGGAGGCGTCAATCAACTCAATCGTACTGGATCGGGTTGAATATGCGGCGATGTCTGTCCGCCTGCTCAGGGCAGTTGGACAGGTTATGGAGCAGCGGTCTTTATGACTGCTGCTTCATAACTGGTGTTTCTGGCGAACCTGCAAGCTCGCCAGAAACACGGGGCCTCAAGCTCCATCGGAGCTTGATAAATGGGCCCCTTTGCCTCTTTTTTGAGCCGTATTTATTCTTGTGAGAGTGAAACACTTTAAGATCTGGATTTGAACGTATCTCAGTGTGTTTCACTCTCACAAGAATAAATGCGGCTCAGAAAAGAGACGAATGCCACAAGAGGCCACCTTCTTCCACATTTGAGTCATAACAAATGTTCTGAATGCCCTTGCCTAGCCGAAACTGCGCTTAAATATTTAGCTCGACTTGATACCTAAAGTGTAAGGGTTTAAAACTATTTTTCACAAAACACATCAAAAACATATTAAAATAAAATATTACACTCATACATACGCCTTTAATATAATTTTTTTTTTTAATTTTGATTAAAAAAAAGTTTCAAAAGGTTTAAAGTGTTATGGTATATTGCAAGGTGTTTGCCTGGGAAAGGGCTCCAATGTGTATATATACAGTATATAGGTGTATACATACACTTGTGAGCCTTTTCCCAGTCAAATACTTTGAAACTTGCAACATTCTTGTTCATTTTTTAATGTTTTAATGTCTTTTAAATAAATACTTGAAATGACTATTTTTTTTTACTTTTCACTATTTTCTTTTGAAATAAATATATAAATAAATATAAATTTATATATATATTTATATACACACACAAACACACATATAATATATATATATATATATATATATAATTCCAAAAGTAGACAATGGCAACAGCACTTTTCTTTAAAACATTTCTTCTTTATTAAAGTAACATTAGGATAAAAAACACAGCGACGTTTCGAGCCTCTTGGGCCCTTCCTCATGCTATAGATTAAGAACAAACATCTCCCTTATGTACACCTGTGTATAGGGTTGTGGCTTACTTAACTGCAAGATTTTACCTGAACTTAACTCATGTTGGTATCCCCAACCGGTAAGGTTCTAGCTGAAACATTTCAACTTTATTTTTTAACTTTATTATTTTAGACATTTGTCTCTCAATGTTTAAATGTTTAATTGTGTGATATAACATATATATTTCTTTACATTATATTACAAGTAAACACATATCCACAATTATTATACACAGGAATTTAAAAACAGTTATAAAAACAAATGTAGATCATAATCCTTGTTTAATCCATTTGGATACAATGTTTTCAGATTTTTTTATCCACCATACTTCTTTCTTTTTAAGTAGCAACTCTCTATTGCCTCCTCTCCTTGGTTAGGGATATGGTCTATGACCTGAAACCTTAACTGGCTAACAGTGTGTCCTGCTGTTATAAAGTGTGATGAGACGGGTAATATCATATTTTGCATCTAATAGAGGACTTGTGTGCACTTATTCTGTCCCTGATGGGGTTAATTGTTTCCCCTACATAGCCCCGCCCACATGGGCATTTCAAGATATATACAACATAATTAGTATCACAGGTGAAGAGGCCATTGATTTCTCTCTTTTTAGTGTCATTAATTTGTGCAACATTTTTACCCTTTATCATTGAGTTACATTGAGCACAATGTAGACAGGGGTATGATCCCTTTTTTGCAGTTGTCAGATAGTTAACTGGGTCTTTTTTATTACTGCCTATATCTGCTTTCACTACAAAGTCTCTTATATTTTTAACCCTTTTGTAGGAACTAATAGGGGGGTTGTTGAAATTCTCTAATGTTAGAGGAATTTCAACAACCCCCTATTAGTTCCTACAAAAGGGTTAAAAATATAAGAGACTTTGTAGTGAAAGCAGATATAGGCAGTAATAAAAAAGACCCAGTTAATTATCTGACAACAGCAAACTAAGGGTCATACCCCTGTCTAGATTGTGCTCAATGCAACTCAATGATAAAGGGTAAAAATGTTGCACAAATTAATGACACTAAAAGAGAGAAATCAATGGCCTCTTCACCTGTGATACTAATTATGTTGTATTATATCTTGAAATGCCCATGTGGGCGGGGCTATGTAGGGGAAACAATTAACCCCATCAGGGACAGAATAAGTGCACACAAGTCCTCTATTAGATGCAAAAATATGATATTACCCGTCTCATCACACTTTTATAACAGCAGGACACACTGTTAGCCAGTTAAGGTTTCAGGTCATAGACTATATCCCTAAACCAAGGAGAGGAGGCAATAGAGAGTTGCTACTTAAAAAGAAAGAAGTATGGTGGATAAAAAATCTGAAACATTGTATCCAAATGGATTAACAAGGATTATGATCTACATTTGTTTTTATAACTGTTTTTAAATTCCTGTGTATAATAATTGTGGATATGTGTTTACTTGTAATATAATGTAAAGGAAATATATATGTTATATCACACAATTAAACATTTAAACATTGAGAGACAAATGTCTAAAATAATAAAGTTAAAAAATAAAGTTGAAATGTTCAGCTAGAACCTTACCGGTTGGGGATACCAACATGAGTTAAGTTCAGGTAAAATCTTGCAGTTAAGTAAGCCACACCCTATACACAGGTGTACATAAGGGAGATGTTTTGTTCTTAATTCTATAGCATGAGGAAGGGCCCAAGAGGCTCGAAACGTCGCTGTGTTTTTATCCTAATGTTACTTTAATAAAGAAGAAATGTTTTAAAGAAAAGTGCTGTTGCCATTGTCTACTTTTGGAATTATATATATATATATATATATATATATATATATATATATATATATAATATATGTGTTTTGTGTGTGTATATAAATATATATATAAATTTATATTTATTTTATATATTTATTTCAAAAGAAAATAGTGAAAAAGTAAAAAAAAATAGTCATTTCAAGTATTTATTTAAAAGACAGTAAAACATTAAAAAATGAACAAGAATGTTGCAAGTTTCAAAGTATTTGACTGGGAAAGGCTCACAAGTGTATGTATACACCTATATACTGTATATATACACATTGGAGCCCTTTCTAGGCAAACACCTTGCAATATACCATATCACTTTTAACCTTTTGAAACTTTTTTAATCAAAATTAAAAAAAAAATTATATTTAAAGGCGTATGTATGAGTGTAATATTTTATTTTAATATGTTTTTGATGTGTTTTGTGAAAAATAGTTTTAACCCTTACACTTTAGGTATCAAGGATCGAGCTAAATATTTAAGCGCAGTTTCGGCTAGGCAAGGGCATTCAGAACATTTGTTAAGACTCAAATGTGGAAGAAGGTGGCCTCTTGTGGCATTTGTCTCTTTTATGAGCCGCATTTATTCTTGTGAGAGTGAAACACACGAGATACGTTCAAATCAGATCTTAAAGTGTTTCACTCTCACAAGAATAAATACGGCTCAAAAAAGAGGCAAAGGGGGCCCATTTATCAAGCTCCGGATGGAGCTTGAGGCCCCGTGTTTCTGGCGAGCTTGCAGGTTCGCCAGAAACACCAGTTATGAAGCAGCAGTCATAAAGACCGCTGCTCCATAAACTGTCCAACTGCCCTGAGCAGGGGACAGACATCGCCGCATATTCAACCCGATCCAGTACGATTGAGTTGATTGACGCCTCCCCTGCTGGCGGCCGATTGGGCCATGAATCTGCAGTGGTCGATATTGCACCAGCAGCTTACAAGAGCTGCTGGTGCAATGCTGAATACGGAGAGCGTATTGCTCTCCGCATTCAGCGAGGTCTGTCGGACCTGATACGCACTGTCGGATCAGGTCAGACAGACCTTTGTTAAATAGGGCCAAATGCTACAAGCGGCTTCCATCTTCCTCATTAAAAGGATCCGAATGCCCATGCCTAGTGTCGGGCTTTGGCTCGAGGCGCAACTAATAATTTACAACTTATAATACCAGCACTATTTAGCGCGCTCGTGATATCCATTAAAAGTGAAATGGAAATTACCATGGACTTGTATATCAAATTGCACGCTAATGTTAGCGCGACCCAGTGATATTGCTTATCGTAACCCGCTGTATCATTAGTACGCACTTGTAATCTGTGCCTTAGTGCATATGTTTTGCTTCAGTGTAGGTCTGTGAAACTAACCTAAAAATCTCCCACAATAAAGTATAGTTTTCCTATAGTTTCCTATACAAATGATATGAAAATATCCAGATTTATTGTATAAATTGGTCAGCCAAACTGGAACTCCATAGAAAGAGAAGCCAAAACAATGTTTTGCATAACATTAACTAACGGTGTAGAATTGGGGTCATAGTTTATAAAGCATTAAATGGATTATATAAATGCAAAATACCAACAATAAAACGGTGTGCTATTGTACTTGTACAGAGCTATTTTTAAAAATGGGTTAAACACATAGTTAAAGCCATCTCTAGAGCGTCAATACACTGCAATCCTGACCTGCACACGGCAGTTGGTTGGTGGCTACACACATACCCAGGTGCTGATTTAAAGATGGGCAACTCTTTCAAATAAAGATACCAAGAGTAATAAGAGAAAATAATAATAAGATTAAATTAGAAAGTTGCTTAAAATTGCTGCTGTACATTTCTCTATTGCCCCATGGTACAGGCATCTTGTTTCAATCAAAGGAAATTAAAACATGGAGAAAATAGCCTCAAAATGGACAAATCTCCTAGAGATAGATGTACTAGACGATACATATGTGGTCAGATCTCTGAGATTACTTTTTGAGTCTTCCATAGCTGAAACCTGGAGAGAGTCCCATATAAAACTATTGTATCAGTCCTATTTCACCCCGGATAAAGGATATAAATGGTATAATAAATTTAACAAATGTCCAAGATGCAATTTACCAGCAGCAGATTTAGCTCATATGATTTGGAACTGCCCCAGACTCAATCAATTCTGGAAAAAGATTGAATTCTGGTTGCTTAGAGTGATGAAAATTACATCTTTTACGCTTACATTCCCCATAATTATCTTCCTGATATCCAATAATAGGAATTTTTCTGATGCCAGGATGGTAAATGTAACTATCTTGGCAGTCAGAAACCTAATCTTTAAAAAATGGAAAACTAGATTTTGTACCCTCAATTGCAGAAGTAAGGGAATTATCTCAAGAAACAATTTCTTAATTGAACAACTAGCTACAGATTTGAACTCAGAACAAGAAATAGTAACTTTTTTCAGGAAATGGGCAAAATTTATTAAAATATTTACACCTGCAGAAATTGATCATATGATCTTTCGTTCAGAAACTCGGAAATAGTTTTACTAGATAATTGGTGATATCAGGAGAGAGTGGGGGGGGGATCGGGAGGAGGAGAGATATTATTATTATTTTTCTTCATCACCTTTTTTTTTTTTTTTTTTTTTTTTCGTTTGATATGTTTGTGGCTATTCATTGTTTGGATCTGCTTCGTTCTGTTTCAAGAATTATATTAGGGAATATGAACGGCAGAAGACACACAGGTCTTCGCTTATTAGAATTGTAAGTTAAATGTCTTTCTTTTTTTTTCTTTTTCTTCTTCTTTTTTCTTGTTTTTTTAGTGTTACACTAAGATCGATGATGCAGTATTACACAAAAGTGCATTATGTGTGTTTATTGTTTAAATTTAAAGAGAATTCTTAAGGATGCATTCTATGTATTGAAAATGGGAAAAATCCCAGCTTGGTTGTACCAATATATATATATAAATATTTTTTTTTTTTTTTTGCATAATGAACACAATGATTAATAAGAGAAAATGAAATTTGTTGTTCTAAGGTACTTACTGTGTAATATAGTAAATCTTACCTGGCCCTGTGAGGTGAAGGGAGATTGAAATTATTTACTTGTACACTCTGCTGGATATAAATAAAAAAATATAAAAAAAAAAAAATTGCTGCTGTATCTGAATTACGAAAGGAAAAAATTGGGTTCAGTGTCCCTTTAAGCAAATGTAAGTTGTTCTGCATTGTTAAATTGATATCCAGAACAAATCTGTTATTATTTATTTTTTACACAAGAACAACTCTTAAATATTAATTATAATTTCTCCTTTCCTCCCCATATAATTCTGATACACAACCTGTTTCCTTCAAGTTCACAAACGTGCTTCACAACAGGGCTCCAGTCAAACCCATCAGGCTCATTTCTGAGCCATTTCTCTAGTTCCTCTCGATTCTTGTTGGTATAATCTGTAGCAATGATCTCCTCAAACACTTCGCAGGCTGACAGGAGCTGATGAATGGTTGGACCAGTCCCGATATCAATCAGGGTTTTGCCTTCACTTTACCTGCGTGTATTTAAAAAGGGATTCAATATTTGGCAATTTATGATTTAACACAATATTAAAGTGCATTAAATTGTTGATATATACAGTACATAGTAAATGAACTTGTTGATGGTGATGGCACTTTTATACAGGTGACACACGCTTATTTAAATGATTAAAACATATTTATATCAAGGTGTAGAACTTTAAAATGAAATATAATGAAAATGATTAGTAAATAGAGGATTAAATTACAAGAGGAGTGCAAATTTAGCGCGTTCCCCCAAACGGCGCAAGATAAATACACAGCCATTACAAGTGGCTGGTTATTGATACCGTGAGCTTGAGGTAGCAATTAGCGCTTATAAAATCAACCAGAGATCAGATCTCTGGTTAATTTTATAATGTACCCCAAATGCCCCCAAAAATCAAGTGTTATATAGCAGCATCTTCATTTTTAAATAAAATAACTGCAAAAAACAGTTTTTTGGGATCTAAAGAGAGTGGGTGTGAGATGTTAGAAAAAAATTGGCACTGAAAAGTCCCTTTACATTGCAGTTTATGGGAACTGTGTGTTCCCAGTAAATATATATGTATATGCTTTGTATATACACATAGTAACACATAAATATATATGTATATACACATAGTAACACATAAATATATATGTATATACTCATAATAATACAAATATATATGTATATACACATACTAACACATAAATAGATATGTATATACACATACTAACACATAAATATATATGTATATACACATAGTAACACATAAATATATATACACATAGTAACACATAAATATATATACACATAGTAACACATAAATATACATGTATATACACATAGTACCACATAAATATATATACACATAGTAACACATAAATATATATGTATATACACATACTAACACATACATATATATGTATATACACATACTAACACATAAATATATATGTATATACACACATACTAACACATACATATATATGTATATACACATACTAACACATAAATATATATGTATATACACACATACTAGCACATTACATATATATGTATATACACATACTAACACATACATATATATGTATATACACACATACTAACACATACATATATATGTATATACACATACTAGCACATAAATATATATGTATATACACACATACTAACACATAAATATATATGTATATACACATACTAACACATAAATATATATGTATATACACACATACTAACACATACATATATATGTATATACACATACTAACACATAAATATATATGTATATACACATACTAACACATAAATATATATACACATAGTAACACATAAATATATATGTATATACACATAGTAACACATAAATATATAATGTATATACACATAGTAACACATAAATAAATATGTATATACACATAGTAACACATAAATATATATACACATAGTAACACATACATATATATGATATACACATAGTAACACATAAATATATATATACACATAGTACACATAAATATATATGTATATACTCATAATAACTCAAATATATATGTATATACACATACTACACATAAATATATATGTATATACTCATAATAACACAAATATATATGTATATACACATACTAACACATACATATATATGTATAAACACATACTAACACATAAATATTATGTATATACACACATACTAACACATACAAATATATGTATATACACATACTAACACATAAATATATATTTGTATATACACATACTAACACATACATATATATGTATATACACACATACTAACACATACATATATATGTATATACACATACTAACACATACATATATATGTATATACACACATACTAACACATACATATATATGTATATACACATTACTAACACGATAAATATATATGTATATACACACATACAACACATACATATATATGTAATATACACATACTAACACATAAATATATATGTATATACACATACTAACACATAAATATATATGTATATACACATACTTAACACATACATATATATGTATATACACATACTAACACATAAATATATATGTATATACACCACATACATATATATGTATATACACATACTAACACATAAATATATATGTATAACACATACTAACACATAAATATATATGTATATACACACATACTAACACATACATATTTATGTATATTACACATACTAACACATAAATATTATGTATACTACACACATACTAACACATACATATATATGTATATACACATACTAACACATACATATATATGTATATACACACATACTAACACATACATATATATGTATATACACATACTAACACATAAAATAGTATGTATATTACACACATACTAACACATCATATATATGTATATACACATACTAACACATAAATATATATGTATATACACATACTAACACATAAATATATATGTATATACACATACTAACACATAAAATATAATATATATATACACATACTAACACATAAATATATATGTATATACTCATAATAACACAAATATATATGTATATACACATACTAACACATACATATATATGTATAAACACATACTAACACATAAATATATATGTATATACACATACTAACACATACATATATATGTATATACACACATACTAACACATACATATATATGTATATACACATACTAACACATAAATATATATGTATATACACATACTAACACACATATATATATATATATATAATATATATATATATATATATACACATAGTAACACATAAATATATATGTATATACTCATAATAACACAAATTATATATGTATATACACATACTAACACATAAATAATAATGTATATACACATACTAACACATACATATATATGTATATACACCTACTAACACATAAATAATATTGTATATACACACATACATATATATGTATATACACATACTAACACATAAATAATATGTATATACACATACTAAACACATAAATATATATGTATATACACACATACTAACACATACATATTTATGTAATATACACATACTAACACATAAATATATATGTATATACACACATACTAACACATACATATATATGTATATACACATACTAACACATACATATATATGTATATACACACATACTAACACATACATATATATGTTATATTACACATACTAACACATAATATATATGTATATACACACATACTAACACATACATATATATGTATATACACATACTAACACATAAATATATATGTATATACACATACAACACCATAAATATATATGTATATACACATACTAACACATAAATATAGATATATATATACACATAGTAACACATAAATATATATGTATATACTCATAATAACACAAATATATATGTATATACACATACTAACCATACATATATATGTATATACACATACTAAACACATAAATATATATGTATATAAACATACTAAGCACATAAATATATATGTATTATACACATACTAACACATAAATATATATATATATATATATACATAGTAACACATAAATTATATGTATATACTCATACTAACACAAATATAATATGTATATACATACATACTAACACATACATATATGTATATACACATACTAACACATAAATATATATGTATATAGCACATACTAACACATAAATATATATGTATATACACATAGTAACCACATAAATATATATGTATATACACATACTAACACTTAAATATATATGTAATACACATAGTAACACATAAATATATATGTATATACACATACTAACACATAAATATATATGTATATACACATAGTAACACATAAATATATATATGTATATACACATACTAACACATACATATATATGTATATACACATACTAACACATAAATATATATGTACATACACACATACTAACACATAATATATATGTATATACACATAGTAACACTTAAATATATATGTATATACACATACTAACACATAAATATATATGTATATACACACATACTAACACATACATATATATGTATATACACATACGAACACATAAATATATATGTATATACACATACTAACACATAAATATATATTGTATATACACATACTAACACATAATATATATATATATATATATATACACATAGTAACACATAAATATATATGTATATACTCATAATAACACAAATATATAGTATATACACATAATAACACATACAATATATATGTATATACACATACTAACACATAACTAATATGTATATACACACATACTAACACATCATAATATATGTATTATACACATACTAACACATAAATATATATGTATATACACATACTAACACATAAATATATATGTATATACACATACTAAACACATAAATATATATATATACACATAGTAACATAAATAATATATATGTATATACACATAGTAACACATAAATATATATGTATATACACATAGGTAACACATACAATATATGTATATACACATAGTAAACCATAAATATATATGAATATACACATTCTAATACATAAATATATATGTATATACACATAGTAACACATAAATATATATGTATATACACATACTAACACATAAATATATATGTATATACACATAGTAACACATAAATATGTATGTATATACACATTCTAATACATAAATATATATGTATATACACATATAACACATAACTATATACTGTATGTTTATAAGCATATACATAGCATTTATATTTGCTGCCATTTGCTGCGCCACGTACCCCCTTCGCTGCATGAGGTACTCATACCATTCTGATGGCATGAGAACATGGCTCCCATTTGAGGTCTATGGAAGCGCACTCTTGTGAGCGTAATGCTTCCCAGCAATACGACCGTTAACTCACGTTCGCATTGCTGTCATCTTGTAATACCATTGCAAATTAGTGTGCGCTGGTATTACACAGGGGAGTGCAAATATCACTGTCATGAAAGCGATATTTAGCTCTCCACTTGTAATCTGCCCCATAGTTTTAAACAAATTGATTTATGAAAATATGTAAACAGACAATGATGAAAGCAGATTGTCATATTGCTAAATACTTTCTTTCATGTAATTGGCAAGAGTCCATGAGCTAGTGACATATGGGATATACAATCCTACCAGGGATGGCAAAGTTTTCCCAAACCTCAAAATGCCTATAAATACACCCCTCACCACACCCACAATTCAGTTTTACAACTTTTCCTCCTATGGAGGTGGTGAAGTAAGTTTGTGCTAAGATTTCTACGTGATATGCGCTTCTCAGCATTGGTTGAAGCCCGATTCCTCCCAGAGTACAGCGAATGTCAGAGGGACGTGAAGGAAGTATCACTTATTTGAATACGATTGATTTCCCTAACGGGGGGTCTATTTCATAGGTTCTCTGTTATCGGTCATAGAGATTCATCTCCTACCTCCCTTTTCAGATCGACGATATACTCTCAATTTACCATTACCTCTACTAATAACTGTTTTAGTACTGGTTTGGCTATCTGCTATATGTGGATGGTGTCTTTTGGTAAGTATGTTTTTAATTCTTAAGACACCTCAGCTATGGTTTGGCACTTTATGCATTTATATAAAGTTCTAAATATATGTATTGTACTTATATTTGCCATGAGTCAGGTTCATGTATTTCCTTCAGCAGACTGTCAGTTTCATATTTGGGGAATTTTAAACATTTTAAGAAATGTATTTCTTACCGGGGTTTAGTCTTTTTTTCAATTGACTACTAAGGAAATAGATAATTTTGCTTTATATGTTGTTTTTTCTCTACATTGAGCAAGATGTCCCAATCTGATCCTGCCTCAGAAGTTTCTGCTGAAACATTGCTGCCTGACATCGTTTCTACCAAAGCTAGGAGGATTTGTTGTAAAAGTGTAGAAATATTCCACCAATGTCATTTGTAATAGTTGTCATATAAACTTTTACATGCAGATAGTGTTTCCACTCAGTAATAGTACTTTGCCAGTTGCAGTTCCCTCAACTTCTAATGTGCATGATATACCTGTAAATTTTAAAGAATTTGTATCTGATTCTATTCTGAAGGCTTTGTCTGCATTTCCACCTTCTAATAAACGTAAAAGGTCTTTAAAACTTCTCATTTAGCTGATGAAATTTCAAATGACCCAGCAACATAATAATTTATCCTCCTCTGATGAGGATCTATCTGATTCAGAAGATCCTTCCTCAGACATTGACACTGACAAATCTACTTATTTATTTAAAAATAGAGTATTAATGCGTTCTTTATTAAAAGAAGTGTTAAATTACTTTGGATATTGAGGTAACCAGTCCTATTGACGTTCAGTCTAATAAACGTTTAAATGCTGTTTTTAAACCTCCTGTGGTTTTCCCAGGGGTTTTTCCTATTCCTGAGGCTATTTCTGATATGCTCGCTAGGAATGGAATAAGCCAGGTACTTCTTTTATTCCTTCTTCAAGGTTTAAAAAATTGTATCCTTTACCAGCAAAATCTATAGAGTTTTGGAAAAAATCCCCAAAGTTGATGGGGCTATTTCTACTCTTGCTAAACGTACCACTATTCCTATGGAAGATAGTACTTCCTTTAAGGATCCTTTAGATAGGAAGCTTGAATCCTACCTAAGGAAGGCCTATTTATATTCAGGGTCATCTTCTCAGACCTGCTATTTCTTTGGCTGATGTTGCGGCCTTGCCTCAACTTTTTGGTTGGAGAATTTAGCGCAACGAGAATTGGATCCTGACATATCTAGCATTACTCAGCTACTGCAACATGCTAATAATTTTATTTGTGATGCCATTTTAGATATTTATCAAAATTGCTGTTAGATCATGTCTTTAGCTGTATTAGCTAAGCTTTGTGCTTAAATCTTGGAATGCTGATATGACATCTAATATAGATTCACTATCTCTTTCTTTCCAAGGTAATAATTTTATTTGGTTCTCATTTGGATTCTATTATTTCAACTATCACTGGAGGAAAATGAGTTTTTCTGCCTCAGGATAAAAAAACCTAAGGGAAAATCTAAGGCTTCTAACCGTTTTCGTTCCTTTCGTCAGAATAAGGAACAAAAACTCAATCCTCCTCCCAAGGAATCTGCTTCCAGTTGGAAGCCTTCCTCAAATTGGAATAAATCCAAGCCATTTAGGAAACCAAAGTCTGCCCCTAAGTCCGCATGAAGGTGCGCCCTCATCCAGCTCAGCTGGTAGGGGCAGATTAAGGTTTTCAGGGATTTTTTGGATAAAATCTGTCCAAAATCATTGGAAGCATTGTCTCTCAGGGGTATCGAATAGGATTCAAAAGTAAGACCTCCTGTGAGAAGATTTTTTCTCTCACGCATCCCTGTAAATCCAGTTAAAGCTCAGGCTTTCTGAAGTGTGTTTCAGACCTGGAGGTCTTCAAGGGTAATCATGCCAGTTCCTCCTCAGGAACAAGGTTTGGGGTTTTATTCAAACCTATTCATTGTACCAAAGAATTTTTTTTATTCAGACCAGTTCTGGATCTGAAAATTTTGAATCATTATGTAAGAGTACCAACTTTCAAGATGGTGACTATAAGGACTATTCTGCCTTTTGTTCAGCAAGGACATTATATGTCCACAATAGACTTGCAGGATGCATACTTTCATATTCCGATTCATCCAGAACACTATCAGTTTCTGAGATTCTCTTTTCTAGACAAGCATTACCAATTTGTTGCTCTTCCATTTGGCCTAGCAACAGCTCCAAGAATCTTTTCAAAGGTTCTGGGTGCCCTACTATCTGTAATCAGGGAACAGGGTATTGCGGTGTTTCCTTATTTGGACGATATCTTGGTAGTAGCTCAGTCTTTACATACTGCAGAATCTCACACGAATAAACTAGTGTTGTTTCTTTGGAAACATTGTTGGAGGATCAATTTACCAAAAAGTTTCCTCAGACAAGGGTCACCTTTTTAGGCTTCCAGATAGATTCAGTGTCCATGACTATGTCTCTAACAGACAAGAGACATTTAAAATTGGTCGCAGCATGCCGGCACCTTCAGTCTCAGTCATTCCCTTCAGTGGCTATGTGCATGGAAGTTTTAGGTCTCATGACTGCAGCATCGGACGCGATCCCCTTTGCTCGTTTTCACATGAGACCTCTACAGCTTTGCATGCTGAATCAGTGGTGCAGGGATTATACAAAGATATCACAATTAATATCCTTGAATCCCAATGTACGACAATCTCTGACATGGTGGATAGATAACCATCGTTTGGTTCAAGGGGCTTCTTTTGTTCGGCCAACCTGGACTGTGATCTCAACAGATGTGAGTTTTTCAGGTTGGGAAGCTGTTTGGGGATCTCTGACAGCACAAGGGGTTTGGAAATCTCAAGAGGCGAGATTACCAATAAATATTTTAGAACTCCGTACAATTCTCAGGGCTCTTCAGTTTTGGCCTCTGCTAAAGAGAGAAGCTTCATTTGTTTTCAGACAGACAATATCACAACTGTGGCTTATGGCAATCATCAGGGTGGCACTCACAGTCCCCAAGCTAGTGAAAGAAGTATCTCGGATACTTTCTTGGGCGGATCCAGCTCCTGTCTAATCTCTGTGGTGCATATCCAGGTGTAGACAGTTGGGAGGCGGATTATCTCAGCCGCCAGACTTTACATCCAGGGGAGTGGTCTCTCCATCCAGATGTTTTTTCTCAGATTGTTCAGATGTGGGGTCTTCCAGAGATAGATCTCATGGCCTCTCATCTAAACAGAAACTTCCCAGATACCTGTCCAGGTCCAGGGGATGTTCAGGCGGAAGCAGTGGATGCACTGACACTTCCTTGGTGTTATCATCCTGCTTACATCTTCCTGCCTCTAGTTCTCCTTCCAAGAGGGATCTCCAAAATTATCATGGAACAGTCTTTTGTGTTGCTGGTGGCTCAGCATGGCCACACAGGGTTTTGGTATGCGGATCTGGTTCGATGTCCAGTTGCCCGCCTTGGCCACTTCCGTTAGGCCGGACCTACTATCTCAAGGTCCCGTTTTCCATCAGGAATCATATCATTAAATTTGAAGGTATGGAAATTAACGCTTAGTTCTAAGTCAAAGAGGTTTCTCTGACTCAGTGATTAATACTATGTTTCACAGCTCGTAAATCTGTCTCCAGAAAGATTTATTATAGAGTTTGGAAGACTTACATTTCATGGTGTTCTTCTCGTAAATTCTCCTGGCATTCTTTTAGAATTTTACAGTTCCTTCAGGATGGTTTGGATAAGGGTTTGTCTGCAAGTTCCTTGAAATGTCAAATGTCTGCTCTTTCTGTTTTATTTCACAGAAAGATTGCTATACTTCCTGATATTCACTGTTTTGTACAGGCTTTAGTTCGTATTAAGCCTGTCATTAAATCAATTTCTCCTCCTTGGAGTCTTAATTTGGTTCTGAAGGCTTTACAGGATCCTCCATTTGAGCCTATGCATTCTTTGGACATTAAACTACTTTCTTGGAAAGTGTTGTTCCTTTTGGCTATCTCTTCTGCTAGAAGAGTTTCCGAGCTATCTGCTCTTTCTTGTGAGTCTCCTTTTCTGATTTTTCATCAGGATAAGGCAGTTTTGCTGACTTCTTTTCAATTTTTACCTAAGGTTGTGAATTCTAACAACATTACTAGAGAAATTGTTGTCCCTTCCTTGTGTCCTAATCCTAAGAATTCTTTGGAAAGATCCTTACATTCTTTGGATGTGGTAAGAGCTTTGAAATATTATGTGGAAGCTACTAAAGATTTCAGGAATTTGTTTTATTTTCTGGTCCTAGGAAAGGTCAGAAGGCTTCTGCTATTTCCTTGGCTTCTTGGTTGAAACTTTTGATTCATCAAGCTTATTTGGAGTCGGGTCAGGCCCCGCCTCAGAGAATTACAGCTCATTCTACTAGATCAGTCTCCACTTCGTGGGCTTTTAAGAATGAAGCTTCAGTTGATCAGATTTGCAAAGCAGCGACTTGGTCCTCTTTGCATACATTTACTAAATTCTACCTTTTTGATGTATTTGCTTCTTCGAAGCAGTTTTTGGTAGAAAAGTTCTTCAGGCAGCTGTTTCAGTTTGATTCTTCTGCTTTTGTTTTAAGTTTTTTCTTTCAAAAATGAAATAAACGTATTTTTTTGGGTTGTGGATTAATTTTTTCAGCGGAATATGGCTGTTTTTATTTTTATTCCCTCCCTCTCTAGTGACTCTTGAGTAGAAGCCTCCACATCTTGGGTATTGATATCCCATATGTCACTAGCTCATGGACTCTTGCCAATTTCATGAAAGAATACATAATTTATGTAAGAACTTACCTGATAAATTCATTTCTTTCATATTGGCAAGAGTCCATGAGGCCCACCTTTTTATGGTGGTCATGATTTTTTTGTATAAAGCACAATTATTTAAAAAAAATTCCTTTGTTGATGCTTTCTACTCCTTTCTTTATCACCCCACTGCTTGGCTATTCATTTAACTGAATTGTGGGTGTGGTGAGGGGTGTATTTATAGGCATTTTGAGGTTTGGGATACTTTGCCCCTCCAGGTAGGATTGTATATCCCATATGTCACTAGCTCATGGACTCTTGCCAATATGAAAGAAATGAATTTATCAGGTAAGTTCTTACATAAATTATGTTTTTTTGCCTTTGATACACACATTCACACATGTGCACGTTCACGACGCTTGCACATACATGTTCATACAAAAGCACATGCACAAACATACATGCAGCAATTGAGACAGATATATGGACAAACACATACCCACAAATACACACAAACAACTGCATAGTTATATATTATATGTTCAAAAAACAATTAAGCATATACAAATATATTTGCAAATCCTTACTCTTTATTCTGCTTTCTAGCATGTAATGTTAAACAAAAGTGCATAAAACTAATTGAAATTCCAAATCAGTTCCCTATCTGTTTATTAGAAAACAAGAACATTTTGGGCTTTTGTATATAAAAAATACCTCCCTCTCAGCAGCTCATCTTGTTACCCCCCCCCCCCCTTCATTCACTCCTGATTTTTTTAAGGGATTAAAGGTCTACAGTATCTTACCCAGTCAAATCGGAAAAGTCACACTTGACTCCCCAAACCCTCCCAATAAAAACACACAACCCATTGATTGAAGAAAATTAAATCACACCATCACTGGTCACCTTTATTCACTCAATTAAACTGCATAATACTGACAGAGAAAAAACTGGGATGGTGGCACTTGAGATGCTAATGTCCCTAGAACCACAAGAGGTCAGTAGCCCCATCTACTGAGGATTTATCTGGAGCTTTTCTGGCCTACTTACCCAGGGTAAGAGCACTTTGGGTACCACCCTAAGCAGTCTGTTCCTCCCGTCAGCCTGACCATCGCTTCCTCTCCCTTCACCTGAGACCTCCCGCAGCTAGGGGTTAAACAGGCTCTTCACCCAGGGTGTTCTAAAACCACCAGGCTACACAAACCAGCTAGTTGTGTTTCTCTTCCCCCTGCCTTGCACAACTTTAAGGCCTATAGATTGGAGGCATCATGCGCTATAAGTGCAAAAGGGAAATGGGGGTTTGGAGTGGTGGCCAAAAGGGAAGCTCAATAAAGCAGGAGGGGTGCCTTGCATAGTGGCAGTTGCAGTGGACAGGGGGCCTACATGAGCCGCCACAGGGGTTGAAGTAGGGACCCACTGAAGCAGACATTAGCACCACATGGGACGGGAAATTTGCATCTGGGGCCAAAAGGGTTGGCTAACATAGCGGGGACCATGCTTTTTAAAGAGCCCTGCGGCCACAGTGCTAGGAGCCCTGTGCTCAGCGGCTGTGTCTAAATGTATAGCAGTGGGTGCCAAATGGAAAGTACTTGGATGTACCCCTATAGTACCTGCTGACACGCCTGAGTCATCTGCCACTAGAGAAGTTATTAGGGAAACCACAGCACCCATTTATCTGGTGGCAGCCACTGCAAGGAAGATACCAGGCTTGTTGTTGATTATGTTGTATTTTAAAGGGAGGGGCCTGAGGAGCTAAGAAACCAGGGCCTGCATCTAAGGCTTTAGCCTGTGGGATAGCTGTTGCACCATCACCCATTAATGTAGTCATTGTGCTTGGGAGATCAATTTTGCCTTGAGCAGTGATACCTATCTGTTTCTTTGCCGGTCCCCACCACCCTGGGGTTGTTGGCTCCCTGTAGTGCTTCATTGGGGCAGAAGTGCACCTCGGGCAATCCATCATAGCTTGAAGTCCAGGAGGATAATGAGACACTGCCACAGGCATAAGGCAGGTAAGAACCTCTCTCTCATCCTGTAGCATTTTTGCTACCCCCACTTAACCATCCTTCCTTCTCATGTTTTTCACCCTCTGCCTTAACCCTTAAGGTGCTTTTTTGAGGCCATTCAGGGCTCCACATTAGCATTTTCTTTAAAGGAACATGGAAGTTAATATTAAATATACAAGATTCAGAATGTACAAATTAAAAAAATGTTTAATTTATTTTCATTGTGAGGAAGGAAATCATACTGTATATATCTGAAGTATTATATGTATAACTTTATTACAAACATTGTTGCAAGCACTGCTACCATATAGACCTTAAGAAAAGTGCATGATCCTGAGCCTACCTCAGTATGTTCTCATGGAAAGGAGCTAAGTTTTATAAAAGAAACCAAGAGAAAGAGGTACATTTGTTAACAGGAGTAGATTGGAAAATACAAATTTGAATTATAATCTAAATTATAAACATTTATTTCACTTCAATGCCCCTTTAATATTCTTTTAAATCCTCTCTATTTTTGACCTCAAGCTCAATCTCTTTTGTATTCTGTTTGTTCTCAATCATCACTTCTCACTCTAATTGTATCTCTCTCTCTCTTCTTTTTTTCTTTCTCTCTTCTTTTTTTCTTTCTCTCTCTCTCTCTCTCTCTCTTTCTCTCTCTCTTTAATTCTCTCTCTCTCTCTCTCTCTCTCTCTCTCTCTCTCTCTCTCTTTAATTCTCTCTCTCTCTATTTCTCTCTTTTTCTGTTTGTCACAATTATCTCTCTCTCTTTCTCTCTCTCTTTCTAACTCCCTTTCTTTCTTTCTTTCTTTCTTTCTTTCTTTCTTTCTTTCTTTCTTTCTTTCTTTCTTTCTTTCTTTCTTTCTTTCTTTCTTTCTTTCTCTCTCTCTTTAATTCTCTCTCTCTCTTTCTCTCTCTTTCTGTTTGTCACAATTATCTCTCTCTCTCTTTCTCTCACTCTTTCTCACTCTCTTCTCTTTTCTCTCTCTCATCTCTTTTTTCTCTCTCTCAAAGTTATAGAGGAGAACAGATCTGAGGCAATACTCAGTTGTCTGAAAACAAAAATGAACACTTTATTTGAAAGCAGCACACAGATTTATACACCCTGGCATTGCAAATTTAAAGAGTTTCAGGTTACATAGGGAATTGGTTAAACAGTAAAGCAAACATATGAACAATACAGCAAACCTCTAACAATTGTCTATTCACAGGTAAAACAGATTAACATATCAAGTTAATTAACTGTGGAGGAAAGTTTACTCAGACAATCTGATGTTGGGCACTCTAGTTAGCATAATCACACAGGAACACAAACAGTTTACCCAGACAGACTCCTGACACACAATCAGATTAGAAACATAAATAAAATACATCTTATTACAGAATATAAGAACAGCTCTTATTAACTATTGTCATGGATACCGGGCTGCAAGGGTTAAACTCCGACCTTCCTACAACCTCACTGTCACGGATACTGGGCTGCAGGGGTTGAACTCTTACCCCCCTTTTTTGGTTGGAATATAATGTGACATCCCAATTCAGTATTGCCTGTCCCAACCACCACCACCCTAGACTCAGAATGTTCAAGATTATTGCAACCTCCTGCTGTTATGTGTCTGTACATTCAGTCTAAGTGTGAGACACAGAGCAGGAGATTACACACAGCACAGAGAATCGAATGCTGAGACCCCCTGCTGTTATGTGCCTTTCTGTTATTGTATGAGTCATCCATTGTCCTTTTGTGATTAGAATCTTGTTTAACTAACCATTGTCTGATGCTTGTCTCATTGTATAATATTTGTTATAACTACCCCCATTTTCTGTTGGAAATGTATAAAAGCTGTGTTTTCTGTGAAATAAAGCAGTTCTTACTTCACCTGAATGCTAGTCTGTCTAGTCATTTAGGTGGGCTCCTGCTAGAATCATTTTATTGGGCTACATAGCTGGAGTCACCAGGGAGGAAGAAGGATCCGTTAGGCGGAGCTACCCAGTAGGGGTAGCCAGAGTATCCGTCACAACTATTAAGTCCTTTATGCCCACTTGGTTAATAGAGTCACAATTGCTCCCACAAGGGACACTCACACCCTGTACCCATCCCGTATTTATGGATACAGGGTGACATGGACATAAGACAGAGTTATGAAAGTACATGGGGTGTCCAGCATATAAAATTCCACATTTCCATGCAGTCTCTGGGTATCCTTAAGCCTATGTACCTCAAGCCCAAAGAATGTTCCATAACAGGCCCTCAGATCTTGTTGACTCACATCACATATCTCCTCCTTCGGAAGGAGACTAACACAGGAGGAGACCCCAGACGGGTTGACTTCGAAGTTAGTCCGTAGATCCATTCCCCCAAAGCCCATATCCACACAGTACCCCAAACAAATTGTCCCAAACAGAGCATCACTCACCCAGCTGACCTCTGCCTCTCTCATAGAACATACCCGCTGCTGGGGAGAAGTGCCGACTGTCCCTTCTCCCTGGAGTCCTTTCAGTCACTGGAGAGAAGACAGGGTGGCTGGGCTCACTCCAACATGCTGTTGTGGATCTGGGCCATATGCCCAGCATCCCTGGAGAATACAGGTGGAGACTGTAGTCCCATCCACTTGTACTGGATAGGAATCTGCCATCGCTTGCAGAGAGAAACAGACATCTCTCGGTCCCAATGTCAGCTCCTCCGCTGGGATTGCTGCATGCTCCTCCAGTCCCTCTGCCAGCGTGAGGCTGTCGTTCCTGTTTTCTGGGGTGCCAGTTAGGGGTGGGCAGAGGCCAACAACACTCTGCCCTGTTGCCTGCTCTTCTGTTGGGTAATCCGCATCCGACACCTCAGAGAAAAAGTCAATTAGATCCACAATCTCTGGGTCCAGCTGAGGAGATAACAGGGTGACTAGGGTCCCCATGCCAGGGGGTTGGGGGTCTAGGCCAACTTCCCCGTATCCCTGCACTCCACATGTGGAGACCACTGTCTCATCCACACCTCCCGGACCAACATCCGTGGATATGATGCCCACTAGATCCGCTGCCTCTGAAGTAAGTAAAGGAACATTTTCCAGCAGTTCTAGGTAATCCACCTCAAGGTACCATTCCTGATAGATAAGCCATGTCAGGTCAGGCTCTAAGGCAAGTGCTTCCGATGGCTGTAAAAGCTTCTGCCTCTTGCTTTGAATGTCCCAGAATCGATATCCCTCATGACTGCCAAAGTAATTTTTCTCCTCAAATGCTTCCCATAATAAGCCAGGGCCACCAAAGTCATCACCTTCCGGGGAACAGTGCATTTCTGCCCTCGACTGCCACATGTCTGCAAACCAATAAAACGCTCTGTACCGATCCTCGAGCTCGACCTCTCTTTGCACCAGACACTTCAGTTCAGCCATCCCCTCACCTGTGGGATGTCCTCTCAGTAAGAAGAGCTGCAAGTTGACCTGGTCCCCGAAGCACTGTTCTGGGGAGGGCAGGACTTTGCCTCTGCAACCATACCAATTCTCCAGTGCATCTTCCCACATCTCTAGCCGAATCAGGGCTCTCCATTCCAGGCACATCTCCTCTGGAACTGACCCTAAAACAGCAAGGGCGACTTTGACTTGTCGCTCAGAGTCCCATATCGGAACTTCCCATTTAGAGGTATCTGATCCCAGCATCTCAGCTGTCCGAATATTCCGATACCTGGTGATCTGCTTCACCAACTCGCCGTTCGTTACCCACACTACTGCTTCAGATGGGTTGGCTCCGTAGATTGACAACCTTCTCCGTACTCTGCTGTGGAATTTTTCCTCTGCATCATCTATAATCATCTGGCTGCAATCCTTCACTGGCTGCCATTGGCACATCTTTGTAGTGCTGCTTAGGGACTGATAGCTAGGCATCACATCCCTCCAACCCAGCTTGTACTGTGCAGAAACAGGTTCATCAAGGTGGGCCAGCACTTGCTGCATTCGGCATATGAGCTCCGTTTCCATAGCTGCGGGTGACAGTGCCGCTCCTCCTCTGTCAGCAGGACAAGAAATCAATCCCAGCGCTTGCCACCAAATGTGATGGACCGCCTGGTACCCGAATGAGTACCTCCGTCAGAACACTTCCCTTGTCCTGGACATCCATTTATCCAGAGCAATAGCTCCTGATACCCCCCCTTTGACTGCAGTCTAAAGTTATGGAGGAGAACAGATCTGAGGCAACACTCAGTTGTCTGAACACAAAAATGAACACTTTATTTGAAAGCAGCACACAGATTTATACACCCTGGCATTGCAGATTTACAGAGTTTCAGGTTACATAGGGAATTGGTTAAACAGTAAAGCAAACATATGAACAATACATCAAACCTCTAACAATTGTCTATTTACAGGTAAAACAGATTAACATATCAAGTTAATTAACTGGGGAAGAAAGTTTACTTAGACAATCTGATGTTGGGCAGTCTAGTTAACATAATCACACAGGAACACAATCAGTTTACCCAGACAGACTCCTGAGACACAATCAGATTAGAAACATAAATAAAATAAATCTTATTACAGAATATAAGAACAGCTCTTATTAACTCTTAAGTCCTATATGCCCACTTGGTTTATAGAGTCACAATTGCTCCCACAAGGGGCACTCACACCCTGTACCCATCCTGTATTTATGGATACAGGGTGACATGGACATAAGACAGAGTTATGAAAGTACATGGGGTATCCAGCATATAAAATTCCACATTTCCATGCAGTCTCTGGGTATCCTTAAGCCCATGTACCTCCAGCTCAAAGAATGTTCCATAACAGGCCCTCAGATCTTGGTGACTCACGTCACAGTTTTCATATATGAAATAGATGATTTGTTCTTTGAATTATTATTATAATGGGTTGAGCTTGCAGGGAAATCAGAAATCCTTATTGTATCCCTTTCTGTACACACATGCTTCTTTATATTAGCTTGTTCTGTATACTAAAGCCCAATACTTAGGGTCCAATGATCTTAAGCTATCCACTCAGACAAGATGATTAAAGAAGTTTCATCAGTATGGTGAGGTCCCTCAAAGGATTTTAGAAACACACATTTTACCTTGTGAGATGTTTTGAATGTGATGGAGAGACTCCTATATTACAATATAAGGTCTAAACAAAATCCCAAAGATTTTGTATGATTTCTCTCCATGGTGTTGTTGACCATCACGCCCTTAGAAAGAACAATTGAAAATGACCCCCCCACTAAAAGTGTAATTTCTTCAGTATAGGTAGGGATACCACCAGCAATGAGCCAGACTACAAGTGGCGCATGATTGATATTGGCTTTATCGTGGCTGTTTGCGTACATCGGATGTAGCGCTCATATTACAAGTTGAAAGTAATCGTGATTGCTTGAGCACAATTGAATTTAACACTTAACCTCAGAGCTCTGGTTAACTGTTTCTTCAAAACAAAAAAGTGTCCCAAAACAAATAAAAAATACATTTAAAAGATATGAGGTCTCAGGTGTTAGAAAATATATATATATATATATATATATATATATATATATATATATATATATATATATATATATATGTGTGTGTTTATATGTGTGTACATATGTATTTATTGGGATAGCGCAAGTTTACTTTCAACTTGTAATGTGAGCGCTACACGACACACTTAAATAGTTTACTTCTAGTGGAGTTAGAGTGCGATCAGGAGCGATAAATACCGCTCCACTCATAATATGCCCTGTTATCAGCTATTTCTAAAGGTAAATGAGCTATTTGTAAACAATTGAATACACTCCAGCAGGTAAAAGCGTTTAAAGACAGGTAATGCAAACCACTATAAGCTCAGCTAAGAAGGATGGCTCTAAATGTATTAAATCAAGGAATTTTAGTAGCTACCTTACAGGTAGTTTACGAGTTTTGTTGGTAATGGTGTGCGGTGTTAACAAGAAGTTTATGCTCACCGCTCACTTACAGACAGCGCTGGTATTACGGGTGTTTACAAACCCGGCGTTAGCCGCAGAAAAGTGAGCGGAGAGCAAAATTTTGCTCCACATCTCACCTCAATACCAGCGCTGCTTACGTTAGCGGTGAACTGGCAAAACGTGCTCATGCACGATTTCCCCATAGGAATCAATGCTGAAAAAAAAACTAACACCTGCAAAAAATCAGCGTTCAGCTCCTAACGCAGCCCCATTGATTCCTATGGAGAAAGAAAATTTACGTTTACACCTAACACCCTAACATGAACCCTGAGTCTAAACACCCCTAATCTTACACTTATTAACCCCTAATCTGCCGCCCAATACATCACTGACACCTACATTATATTATTAACCCCTAATCTGCCGCCCGGGACACCGCCGCCACCTACATTATACTTATGAACCCCTAATCTGCTGTCCCCAACATCGCCGACACCTACATTATATTTATTAACCCCTAATCTGCCACCCCCAATGTCGCTGCAACCTACCTACAATTATTAACCCCTAATCTGCCATCCCCAACGTCGCCGCCACTATATTAAAGTTATTAACCCCTAAAACTAAGTCTAACCCTAACCCCCTCTAACTTAAATATAATTTAAATAAATCTAAATAAAATTACTACAATTAACTAAATTATTCCTATTTAAAACTAAATACTTACCTATAAAATAAACCCTAAGCTAGCTACAATATAACTAATAGTTATATTGGCCTCTATTTATCAAGCCATCAACCGCAAATACACTGGAATTCCGCAGCGTATTTGTGGCAAGGCTGATTCACCATAGTTATCAAGCCCTACAGACCGGCAAAAGTAGAATATAGTGACGTAACATACGATCCGCTGGTCTCAGTCCAACACAGATCGATGCTTACGTCACTCCAGATGTTCCGAACGCAAGTTCGGCACAATCTTACTACTTTTGCTAGATATCAAAGAACAACCAGGTACGCTCGCCACTATTCCGGCCCAGCGTACCTGGTTTTCAATCCGCCGCCCTAGAGGCGGCGGATCCCATAGGAATCAATGGGAGTCTGACAGCAGCGAAAGCTCAAGTTCGCTGCTGTACGATATCCCATTTATTCCTATAGGAAATGTCTGCACCTAAAACCCTAACATGTACCCAGAGTCTAAACACCCCTAATCTGCCCCCCCCTACACCGCCGCCACCTAATTTATACTTATTAACCCCTAAACCGCCACTCCCGGACCCCGCCGCAACGAAATAAAATGTTTAACCCCTAAACCGCCGCCACCTACATTAAATTTATTAACCCCTAATCTGACCCCCCTACATCGCCGCCACCTACATTATACTTATTAACCCCTAAACCGCCGCTCCAGACCCCGCCACAACTAAATAAAAGTATTAACCTCTAAACTGCCACTCACGGACCCCGCCGCCACCTACATTATACATATTAACCCCTATCCTGCCCCTCCTTACACCGCCGCCACCTACATTAAACTTATTAACCCCTATCCTGCCCCCCTACACCTCCGCCACTATATTAAAGTTATTTAAACCCTAAACCTGAGTCTAACGCTAACCCCCTTACTTAAATATAATTTAAATAAATCTAAATAAAATTACTATCATTAACTAAATTATTCCTATTTAAAACTAAATACTTACCTGTAAAATAAACCCTAAGATAGCTACAATATAACTAATAGTTACATTGTAGCTAGCTTAGGGTTTATTTTTATTTTACAGGCAACTTATTTTAACTAGGTACAATAGTTATTAAATAGTTATTAACTATTTAATAACTCCCTAGCTTAACTAAATACAAAATGACCTGTAAAATAAATCCTAACAGTTACAATTACACTTAACACTATACTATAATTAAATACATTAAATTAATTAAATACAATTACCTACAATTAAATAAAATTAACTAAAATTAACTAAAGTACCAAAAAACCCCCCACTAAATTACAGAAAATAAAAAAATTACAAGAATTTTAAACTAATTACACCTAATCTAAACCCCCTAATAAAATAAAAAATCCCCCCAAAATAATAAAATTCCCTAAACTATACTAAATTACAAATAGCCTTTAAAAGGGCCTTTAGCGGGCATTGCCCCAAAGTAATCAGCTCTTTTACCTGAAAAAAAAGAAATACAACCCCCCTCATTAAAACCCACCACCCACACACCCAACCCTACTCTAAAACCCACCCAAACCCCCCTTAAAAAAACCTAACACTAACCCCCTGAAGATCACCCTACCTTGAGCCGCCTTCACCCAGCCGGGCGAAGTGGTCCTCCAGATGGGCAGAAGTCTTCATCCAATCCGGCCAGAAGAGGTCCTCAAGATGGGCAGAAATCTTCATCCAGGTGGCATCTTCTATCTTCTTCCATCCGACGAGGAGCGGCTCCATCTTGAAGACATCCGACGTGGAGCATCCATCGATCCCGACGGCTAAACGACGATTGATGGTTCCTTTAAATGATGTCATCCAAGATGGTGTCCCTTGAATTCCGATTGGCTGATAGGATTCTATCAGCCAATCGGAATTAAGGTAGGAAAAATCCGATTGGCTGATGCAATCAGCCAATCGGATTGAAGTTCAATCCGATTGGCTGATCCTATCAGCCAATAGGATTGACCTCGCATTCTATTGGCTGTATTGGATCAGCCAATTGAATTGAACTTCAATCTGATTGGCTGATTGCATCAGCCAATCAGATTTTCCTACCTTAATTCCGATTGGCTGATATAATCCTATCAGCCAATCGGAATTTTAGGCTTAGGGTTAGACTTAGGTTTAGGGGTTAATTCATTTAATATAGTGGCAGCAGTGTAGGGGGGGCAGATTAGGGGTTAATAAATGTAATGTAGGTGGCGGCGGTATTGGGGGGCGGCAGATTAGGGGTTAATATGTATAATGTAGGTGGTGGTGGGCTCCGGGAGCAGCGGTTTAGGGGTTAAACATTTTATTTAGTTGCGGCGGGCTCCGGGAGCGGCAGGATAGGGGTTAATACGTTTATGTAGGTGGCAGCGGTATTGGAGGCGGCAGATTAGGGGTTAATATGTATAATGTAGGTGACGGTGGGCTCCGGGAGCGGCGGTTTAGGGGTTAATAACTTTATGTAGGTACGGCGGGGTCCGGGAGCGGCAGTTTAGGGGTTAATAACTTTATGTAGGTGCAGCGGGGTCCAGGAACGGCGGTTTAGGGGTTAATAACTTTATTTAGTTGCGCGGAGCTCCGGGGGTGGTGGTATAGGGGATAAAACAGTTTAGTATAGTGTGGGTGCTTAGTGACAGTTTATCAATAAAGCTGTAAAAAAGCTGAAGAGCAGCGAGATTGATGACTGTTAGTTAACAACAGTCCGCTGCTCATTACTCCGTACTTGGTGCGCGGCTTTTTGACAGCTTTCTTGATAAATTTGGCGAACGTATTCAGGTCCGCGGCATCGATGTTAGGCGAGCTTAGGTGAGCGTATTGGTGCCGGCAAATGCTAGAAAGTAGACAGCTTGATAAATAGAGGCCATTGTATCTAGCTTAGGGTTTATTTTTATTTTACAGGCAAGTTTGTATTTATTTAACTAGGTAGAATAGTTATTAGTTATTAACTATTTAATAACTACCTAGCTAAAATAAATACAAATTTACCTGTAAAATAAAACCTAACCTAAGTTACAATTACACCTAACACTACACTATAATTAAATTAATTATCTTAATTAAATACAATTAATTACAATTAAATAAAATTATCTAAAGTACGGAAAAAAAACACTAAATTACAGAAAATAATAAAATAATTACAATTTTTTTAAAATTATTACACCTAATCTAATCCCCCTAATAAAATGAAAAAGCCCCCCAAAATAATAAAAAGCCCTACCCTATACTAAATTACAAATAGCATTGCCCCAAAGTAATCAGCTCTTTTACCTGAAAAAAAAGTACAATACCCCCCTCAACATTAAAACCCACCACCCACACAACCAACCCTACTCTAAAACCCACCCAATACCCCTTTAAAAAAAACACTAACCCCTTGAAGATCACCCTACCTTGAGAAGTCTTCACCCAACCGAACTGAAGTCTTCAACGAAGCCGGGTGAAGTGGTCCTCCAGAAGGGCAGAAGTCTTCATCCAAGCCGGGAAGAAGAGGTCCTCCAGATGGGCAGAAGTCTTCATCCAGACGGCATCTTCTATCTTCATCCATCCGGCGCAGAGCGGGTCCATCTTCAAGACATCCGACGCGGAGCATCCTCTTCTGTCTTCATCCGACGACTGAATGAAGGTTCCTTTAAATGACGTCGTCCAAGATGGCGTCCCTTCAATTCCGATTGGCTGATAGAATTCTATCAGCCAATCGGAATTAAGGTAGAAAAAATCCTATTGGCTGATGCAGTCAGCCAATAGGATTGAACTTCAATCCTATTGGCTGATTGGAACAGCCAATAGGATTGAGCTCACATTCTATTGGCTGATTGGAACAGCCAATAGAATGCAAGCTCAATCCTATTGCCTGATTGCATCAGCCAATAGGATTTTTTCTACCTTAATTCTGATTGGCTGATAGAATTTTATCAGCCATTTGGAATTGAAGGGACGCCATCTTGGATGACGTTATTTAAAGGAACCTTCATTCAGTTGTCAGATGAAGAAAGAAGAGGATGCTCCGCGTCGGATGTCTTGAAGATGGACCCGCTCCGTGCCGGATGGATGAAGATAGAAGATGCAGTCTGGACGAAGATTTCTGCCCATCTGGAGGACCTCTTCTTCCCGGCTTGGATGAAGACTTCTGCCCGTCTGGAGGACCACTTCATCCGGCTAATGTTGGGGGGGGGTATTGTACTTTTTTTTACAGGTAAAAGAGCTGATTACTTTGGGGCAATGCCCCGCAAAAGGCCCTTTTAAGGTTTTTTTTCGTACTTTAAATGATTGTATTTAATTGTATTTAATTGTAGTTAATTTAGGGAATTAATTTAATTATAGTGTAGTGTTAGGTGTTAATTATAGTGTAACTTAGGTTAGGTTTTATTTTACAGGTAAATTTGTCTTTATTTTAACTAGGTAGATATTAAATAGTTAATAACTATTTAATAACTATTCTACCGAGTGAAAATAAATAAAAACTTGCCTGTAAAATAAAAATAAACCCTAAGCTAGCTACAATGTAACTATTAGTTATATTGTAGCTATCTTAGGGTTTATTTTACAGGTAAGTATTTAGTTTTAAATAGGAATAATTTAGTTAATTGTAGTAATTTTATTTAGATTTATTTAAATTATATTTAAGTTAGGAGGGGGTTAGGGTTAGACTTAGGTTTAGGGGTTAATAAATTTAATATAGTTGCAGCGACGTTGGGGGCGGCAGATTAGGAGTTAATAAATGTAGGTAGGTGTCGGCGATGTTAGGGACGGCAGATTAGGGGTTAATAAAATGTAACTAGTGTTTGCGATGCGGGAGTGCGGCGGTTTAGGGGTTAATATATTTTATAGTGGCGGCGATGTCCGGTTCGGCAGATTAGGGGTTCAAAAATGTATTTTAGTGTTTGCGATGTGGGGGGGGGCTCGGTTTAGGGGGTTAATAGGTAGTTTATGGGTGTTAGTGTACTTTTTAGCACTTTAGTTAAGAGTTTTATACTACGGCGTTAGCCCATAAAACTCTTAACTACTGACTTTTAAATGCGGTACCAGGCTTGACAGGAGAGGTTCTACCGCTCACTTTTTGGAAGACTTGTAATACCGGCGTTAGGCTAATCCCATTGAAAAAATAGGATACGCAATTGACGTAAGTGGATTTGCGGTATTTTTCGAGTCTGCCAAAAAAGTGAGCGGTACACCTGTACCTGCAAGGCTCGTAATACCAGTGGGCGTTAAAAAGCAGCATTGGGACCTCTCAACGCTGCTTTTTAAGGCTAACGCAAGACTCGTAATCTAGGCGATTAGTTTGTGTTCCTCCCACTGCAGCTCTGCAATTAGGAGTTGTAAGATTGTTCAACCAATCAACAGATGAGACACATTTAAAATCAATGTTTTTTTATATATGTGAGTCAGCACACAGTGTATATATATATGAGACAGCACACAGTGTATATATATATGAGTCAGCACAAAGTGTATATATATGTGAGACAGCACATAGTGTATATATATATATGAGTCAGCACAAAGTGTATATATATGTGAGTCAGCACACAGTGTATATATATATGAGACAGCACACAGTGTATATATATATGAGACAGCACGCAGTGTATATATATATATATGTCAAGCAGCACACAGTGTATATATATGTGAGGCAGCACACAGTTTATATATATGTGAGACAGCACACAGTGTATATATATATATATATATATATGTGAGACAGCACACAGTGTATATATATATATATGTGTGACAGCACACAGTGTATATATATATATATATATATATATATGTGAGACAGCACACAGTGTATATATATGTGAGACAGCACACAGTGTATATATATGTGAGACAGCACACAGTGTATATATATGTGAGTCAGCACACAGTGTATATATATGTGAGGCAGCACACAGTGTATATATATGTGAGACAGCACACAGTGTATATATATGTGAGTCAGCACACAGTGTATATATATCTGAGGCAGCACACAGTGTATATATATGTGAGACAGCACACAGTGTATATATATATATGTGAGACAGCACACAGTGTATATATATATATATATATATATATATATATATGTGAGACAGCACACAGTGTATATATATATATATGTGAGACAGCACACAGTGTATATATATATATATGTGTGACAGCACACAGTGTATATATATATATATATATATATATATATGTGAGACAGCACACAGTGTATATATATGTGAGACAGCACACAGTGTATATATATGTGAGACAGCACACAGTGTATATATATGTGAGTCAGCACACAGTGTATATATATGTGAGGCAGCACACAGTGTATATATATGTGAGACAGCACACAGTGTATATATATGTGAGTCAGCACACAGTGTATATATATCTGAGGCAGCACACAGTGTATATATATGTGAGACAGCACACAGTGTATATATATATATATGTGAGACAGCACACAGTGTATGTATATATATATATATATATATATATATATATGTGAGACAGCACACAGTGTATATATATATGTGAGACAGCACACAGTGTATATATATATATGAGACAGCACACAGTGTATATATATGTGAGACAGCACACAGTGTATATATATGTGAGACAGCACACAGTGTTTATATATATCTGAGACAGCACACAGTGTGTGTGTATATATATATATATATATATATATATATATATATATATATATATATGAGGCAGCACACAGTCTATATATATGTGAGACAGCACACAGTGTATTTATATATGTGAGACAGCACACAGTGTATATATATATATATATATATATATATATATATTTGTGTGAGACAGCACACAGTGTATATATATATATATATATATATATATATATATATATGTGAGACAGCACACAGTGTATATATATATGTGAGACAGCACACAGTGTATATATATGTGAGACAGCACACAGTGTATATATATATATATATATATATATATATATGTGAGACAGCACACAGTGTATATATATGTGAGACAGCACACAGTGTATATATATATGTGAGACAGCACACAGTGTATATATATGTGAGTCAGCACACAGTATATACATATGTGAGACAGCACACAGTGTATATATATGTGAGACAGCACAGAGTGTATATATATATATATATATATATGTGAGATAGCACACAGTGTATATATATATGTGAGACAGCACACAGTGTATATATATATATATATATATATATATATGTGAGACAGCACACAGTGTATATATATGTGAGACAGCACACAGTGTATATATATGAGAGTCAGCACACAGTGTATATATATCTGAGGCAGCACACAGTGTATATATATATATATATATATATATGTGAGACAGCACACAGTGTATATATATATATATATATATATATATATATATATGTGAGACAGCACACAGACCTAGATTTGGAGTTTGGAGTTAGCCGTGAAAAACCAGCGTTAGAGGCTCCTAACGCTGGTTTTAAGCTACCGCCGGTATTTGGAGTCACTCAAAATAGGGTCTAACGCTCACTTTTCAGCCGCGACTTTTCCATACCGCAGATCCCCTTACGTCAATTGCGTATCCTATCTTTTCAATGGGATTTTTCTAACTCCGGTATTTAGAGTCGTTTCTGAAGTGAGCGTTAGACATCTAACGACAAAACTCCAGCCGCAGGAAAAAAGTCAATAGTTAAGAGCTTTCTGGGCTAACGCCGGTTTCTAAAGCTCTTAACTACTGTACTCTAAAGTACACTAACACCCATAAACTACCTATGTACCCCTAAACCGAGGTCCCCCCACATCGCCGACACTCGAATACATTTTTTTAACCCCTAATCTGCCGACCGCCACCTACGTTATCCTTATGTACCCCTAATCTGCTCCCCCTAACACCGCCGACTCCTGTATTATATTTATTAACCCCTAATCTGCCCCCCTCAACGTCGCCTCCATCTGCCTACACTTATTAACCACGAATCTGCCGACCGCAAAGCGCCGCCACCTACGTTATCCTTATGTACCCCTAATCTACTGCCCCTAACACCGCCGACCCCTATATTATATTTATTAACCCCTAATCTGCCCCCTCAACGTCGCCTCCACCTGCCTACACTTATTAACCCCTAATCTGCCGAGCGGACCTGAGCGCTACTATAATAAAGTTATTAACCCCTAATCCGCATCACTAACCCTATAATAAATAGTATTAACCCCTAATCTGCCCTCCCTAACATCGCCGACACCTAACTTCAATTATTAACCCCTAATAATTGAGGGGGGCAGATTAGGGGTTAATAAATATAATATAGGGGTCGGCGGTGTTAGGGGCAGCAGATTAGGGGTACATAGCTATAATGTAGCTTGCTGTGGTATACGGAGCGGCAGATTAGGGGTTAATAATAATATGCAGGGGTCAGCGATATCGGGGGTGGCAGATTAGGGGTTAATAAGTGTGTATTTAATAAGTGAATATTTGTGAATGTTGAGATGTTATATTGGTTTCACTGGTAAAAATAAATAATTGAAATGGGTATATATTTGTTTTTTGTTAAGTTGCCTAATAATTATGCACAGTAATAGTCACCTGCACACACAGATATCCCCCTAAAATAGCTATAACTAAAAACAAACTAAAAACTACTTCCAAAACTATTCAGCTTTGATATTAATGAGTTTTTTGGGTTCATTGAGAACATGGTTGTTGTTCAATAATAAAATTAATCCTCAAAAATACAACTTGCCTAATAATTCTGCACTCCCTGTATATATATATAAAGTAAGTGAATTGAAACCAGCACCATAGGTTTTAGTAAGATTTCTTTCCCACCTGTGTGCACGTTACCAAGGAGTATCAGCAAAACTCCAGTGTATACAGTCCATGTAGAAAGCAAGGTAATAGCACCACAGTGCAAAATCTTTATTAGAGGTATAGCAACCAATAGAAAGCGACGTTAAAAACAAACAGACAGACTTTAAAAAGGGTATCTGCACCAATCAGGCTTCAATTCTCAATATTAATTGGTTTAACCCATACCTGTCCAGGTTTGTTAATTTCAACAACACAGTGGCCTCTAGTTGTACCAGAATATATTCCATCATTTAAAACCATTATAAAAACAAATACAAATCATAATCTCTATTCAGACCATATGGATGTAGTGTGTTCAAACGTTTAATCCACCATACTTCTTTCTGTTTTAGTTTTAGTTCCCTATTACCCCCTCTTCTATGATGGGGGATATGGTCAATTACTTGAAAGCGAAGCTGGCTTACTGTATGACCCATATTTGTAAAATGTGAGGATACTGGAAGTGACATATCTTTTGATTTAATGGATGCTTTGTGTTGACTAAACCTATCCCTGGCGGCTTGGGTGGTCTCGCCAATGTAACAAAGGCCACATGGGCATTTAAGTAGGTAGATTGCATAATTAGTTTGACATGTATATAACCCATTAATTGTATATTGCTTTCTTTTGTCATTTTGTGCTAAATATTTCCCCTTTAATCCAGAGATAGAATCATTTAAACTTCCCCCTATGCCATCATATAGAAGGGTAAAAAACCTTAGGGATCACATAGTAAAAGCTGATGTAGGTACAACTAAAACGTCTGATGTAAATTATCTAACTACCCCTAATAAAGGTTGTTACCCCTGTTTACACTGTGCTCAATGCAATTCAGTTATAAAGGGGAAATATTTAGCACAAAATGACAAAAGAAAGCAATATACAATTAATGGGTTATATCTAATAAAGATTTTTCACCTTTAAAAGAAGATTTTGTACTGTGGTGCTGTTACCTTGCTTTCTACATGGACTATATATATATATATATATATATATTTATATATATATATATATATGTGAGACAGCACTCAGTGTGTATATATATGTGAGACAGCACACAGTGTATATATATGTGAGTCAGCACACAGTGTATATATATGTGAGACAGCACACAGTATATATATATATGTGAGTCAGCACACATTGTATATATATATATATATATATATATATATATATATATATATATGTGAGACAGCACACAGTGTATATATATATATATATATATATATATATGTGACAGCAAACAGTGTATATATATATATATATATATATATATATATGTGTCAGCACACAGTGTATATATATATGTGAGTCAGCACACAGTGTATATATATGTGACAGCATAAAGTGTATATATGAGACAGCACACAGTGTATATATATATATATATATATATATATATATGTGTGTGTGTGTGTGTGAGACAGCACACAGTGTATATATATATATATATATATATATATGTGAGACAGCACTCAGTGTATATATATATATGTGAGACAGCACACATTGTATATATATGTGAGTCAGCACACAGTGTATATATATGTGAGATAGCACACAGTGTATATATATTGTGACAGAACCCAAGGCATAGTAATGGAAGGTGTCTATATTCCCTCAAAAGTGCTGCAGTGCGGGGTATGGTCTGACAACCCCAGGGAGAATTGTTATGTTTGTTTGCCACATAGAGAAAATATGTGATTTATTTCTGGGTCCCTGGGGTGGAGTATTTGGAGAGTAGGGTGGGCCGGTGCTCCACCCCGCAGTTTGCAGGTAGCACATTATGTCAAAAAGTCCAGTCCAGGAATTCTGTCTGACTCAGCTAGCTACTCACCTGCATATGGTAATTGACAGCAGGTGCTAATAAAATCCCCAGTCAGGGTTTGAGAGGTAGATTTTTGCCAGCAGTAAAGGAAAACTGCAAACACTCTCCTGAGAGACTGAGAGGAATTATATCTAAAGGACAAAGTTTGAAAGGTCTGTGCAATATTACTTTTGTGAAAAGCTACTTAGTGCAGACAGTTGTACTTGTTAGTAAGTGCTCAGTGGAGCAAGCCTCTTTTGTTTTGTTTATGTTTATTTTGCCTGTTTTTGCCAGACCTGATAATAAACAGACTGTATTTTATAAAGCTACAACCTTGTGTGGTGTTTCCAGCTTTGAGGACTGTGTGTTTCCAAGATCCCAGGTCACATATGGTGGAGGTAGCGGGCAACACACTGATAGTCTGTTAAGGAAACAATACCACACTTAAAATGGAGGAAGTTGTAAAGGCTTTACTACAGGCTACGGCCTCACAGTAACAGGCTACTGCCACACAGCAGCAAGCTACTGCCAGCCAGCAAGAAAATATTGCAGTGCTACAAAAACTGGTATTGACACAAAGAGAGGAACAGCAGAATATCACCCGTACCATGCAGCAGGAGATTCGAGGCCTATCTGAAAGACTGGGCAGGTGTGCTGCAGAAATTCCACACAGTTCTAAGACTCTGAGAGTGAGTAACTATTTGCAAAAGATGGTGGCTACAGATGATGTGGAGGCTTACCTGATGGCTTTTGAAAGGACAGCTGAAAGAGAAGGGTGGCCTGCGTCTGAATGGGCAAGTCTCCTTGCGCCATTTCTGAGTGGAGAACCTCAGAAGGCGTATATGTTGATTTGGAGCCTGAGCAGGCCAGTGACTATAAAAAGCTAAAAACAGAAATCTTGGCCCGCCTGGGAGTAACGACAGCAGTAAGGGCCCAGCGATTTCACTCCTGGACTTACAGTCAAGACAAAGCTGTGCGGTCACAGATGTTTGACTTGATACATCTTGCCAGGAAATGGCTACAGCCAGAGGTCAACTCAGCTAGTCACATTGTGGAACAGCTCGTGATGGACCGGTTCCTGCGAGGATTGCCTGTTTCCCTGCGGCGGTGGGTCAGCCAGAGTGAACCTAAAACTGCTGACGGTCTAGTTGCCCTGGTGGAACGCTATTTGACTGCCGGAGAGTTTCTACAAATCCCCAACCAGGAAAGACCTAGAACCCCGAAGATCCAGAGTCCCAGTAAATTTGGTAAGACTGTTCCGGGGAAAAGGGGGTATCGGGAGGAGCATATGGGTTTTTACAACCCGAGAGACATTACAGCAAGGGACAAGAGTTTTGTGAGGCAGGAAGGGTCCACAATAGCCTCAAAGATGTTGTCTAATGCTAATATTAAATGTTTTCAATGTAAAGAGTATGGACATTTTGCAAAGGACTGCCCTGAGAATGATGTTGCTATGGAATGTAATGTTGGCAATATGAGAGACAATTATTCATTGTACTCTTGCTCAGTATATGTAATTACCAAAAATGATTGTTTAAATGGCCACCCTTGGTGCACTGTAAGGGTGGAGGGAAATGAAATTAAAGCTTTGCTGGACTCTGGTAGCATGGTTACGCTCATAGACAGGGGTCTGTTGAGAAATACTCCTATTGATAATTACCAGAACCTAGATATTGCCTGTGTCCATGGGGACATACACAAGTATCCAACTGCTAAAGTACTTATTGAAACTCAAAATGGCCCTATAAATCATAGAGTTGGTTTAGTGGATAAATTGGTCCATGAAATGATAATAGGCAGAGATTTTCCCCATTTTTTGAATCTATGGGATGCTGCTGAGGAAAATTCACCGGATTCAGTAGAGGGCGCTGTTTGTGACTTTCCCTTTTCTGATTTATTGGGGGATGACTTAGACAAAATAACTCCTGCTAGAGGGAAACACTCAACCCCTATGGAAACCCTAGTTGGAGGTAATACTGAAAAGAATAATACAGGTCAATCTAATATATCTAAACCTGATGTAGAAATAACTGACCTAGAGGTTAGCCCAAGTAACTTTAGGGCTGCACAATGGGAGGATCCAACTTTAGCTGCGGCTAGAAACTATATTTCCGTAAGAAATGGCACCCCCATTAATACTGATAAAGCACTCACCTATCCATACTTTGAAGTGGAAAATGATTTATTGTACAGAGTTGGGAAAAAGGAGTCTGTCAAACAGCTGTTAGTACCCCAGGCATATTGACACACTGTATTAAATCTGGCACATAGCCGCATACTTGGGGGGCACTTGGGGATTGAAAAAAACAGAGAGAGAATTCTTAGGAGGTTTTATTGGCCAGGTGTAATGGCATCTATCACAAATTATTGTTCTTCTTGTCCTGAATGCCAATTAACTGCCCCTCTTACAGCATACCGTAGCCCCTTGGTGCCCTTACCCATAATTGAGGTCCCATTTGAACGCATTGGTATGGATTTTGTGGGTCCTCTTGTAAAGTCTGCAAGGGGACACCAGTATATATTGGTAATAGTAGACTATGCTACACGTTACCCTGAGGCAATACCCATGCGTACTACTTCAGCAAAAGCAATTGCTAAGGAGTTAATGTTAATGTTCAGCCGTGTTGGGATTCCCAAAGAAATATTAACAGACCAAGGCACTCCATTTATGTCGAGAATTACAAAGGAGTTGTGTAATCTTCTTCATATAAAGCATCTGAAAACAGCCGTATATCACCCACAAACTGATGGTCTGGTAGAGCGATTTAATAAAACACTAAAGGCTATGCTCAAAAAAGTAATTGATAAAGATGGAAAAAACTGGGATTTCCTTTTGCCTTATTTAATGTTTTCCATCCGAGAGGTCCCTCAAGCTTCTACTGGGTTTTTGCCCTTCGAACTTTTGTATGGAAGACACCCCAGAGGGTTGCTAGACATAGCTAAGGAGACTTGGGAACAGGAGTCAACCCCTCACAGAAGTGTGATTGAACATATAACTCAGATGCAGGATCGGATGACAGCCATTATGCCCATAGTTAGAGAACACATGGAAAATGCCCAACAGCACCAGCAGAAGAGCTATAATAGAAATGCCAGGGTTCGTGTGTTTAATCCAGGAGACAGAGTACTAGTCCTGGTTCCCACTGTAGAGAACAAATTTTTGGCAACATGGCATGGGCCATATGAAGTCATTGACAGAGTGGGGGAAGTAAATTACAAAGTAAGACAGCCTGGGAGGCGAAAGGAGGTACAGATTTACCATGTGAATTTACTTAAACCGTGGAAAGAAAGAGAAACACTTGTGGCTATAAAAACAGCAGACCTCCCTACAATGGAGGAGCATGAACCCGTAGTCAATATCTCAGAAACCCTGACTATCCACCAGAAGAGGGAGGTAACAGACTTCATCAGATTAAATAAAGATGTTTTCTCCTCAGTCCCAGGAAGAACTACGATAATAGAGCATGACATTGTCACTGAACCGGGAAAAAGGATAAATCTAAAGCCATATAGAATACCTGAAGCCCGGAGGGAAGCAATCAAATTGGAAGTAAAGAAAATGCTGGACCTTGGGGTAATTGAAGAATCCCAAAGTGACTGGAGTAGCCCAATTGTGCTTGTACCAAAGCCTGATGGCACAATCAGGTTTTGTAATGATTACCGGAAGCTGAATGCAATATCCAAGTTTGATGCATACCCCATGCTAAGGGTTGATGAACTTGTGGAGAGACTCGGGAGAGCCAGGTACCTTACCACATTGGATTTGACCAAGGGTTATTGGCAAGTGCCGCTTACAGGACGGGCAAAGGAAAAGACTGCCTTCTCTACTCCAGATGGGCTCTTCCAATACAAGGTGTTACCTTTTGGCCTACATGGTGCTCCAGCAACATTTCAAAGAATGATGGACCGGATCTTAAGGCCACATGCTCATTATGCTGCAGCTTACTTAGATGACGTGGTCATACATAGCGAAGATTGGGAGTCTCACTTGCCAAAAGTGCAAGTTGTCCTTAATTCCATAAGAAATGCCGGTCTGACAGCAAATCCGAGTAAATGTACCATTGGCTTGGAGGAGGCCAAGTATCTTGGCTATTCCATTGGAAGAGGAATAGTAAAGCCACAACTTGCTAAAGTTGAAGCCATAAGGAATTGGCCACGACCTATGACGAAGAAACAGGTCAGAACATTTCTTGGGCTTGTTGGCTACTACAGAAGTTATCTCCAACTTTGCTACTATAGCAGGTCCTTTAACTGACCTCACTAAAGCAAAAGCTCCAGTAATAGTGAAATGGTCCTCTGAAGCTGAACAGGCATTTCAAAATCTCAAGGAAGCCATCTGTAGACAACCAGTGTTAGTCAGCCCTGATTTTTCAAAGGAGTTTGTTTTACAGACGGATGCCTCTGGTGTAGGGCTTGGAGCAGTGCTTTCCCAGGAAAGTCAAAGTGAAGAGCACCCAATACTATACCTGAGCCGTAAACTTCAACCTAGAGAAAAGAACTATTCGATTGTTGAAAAGGAGTGTCTAGCAATTAAATGGGCTGTTGAAACTCTTAAATATTATTTGTTGGGCAGAAAATTTAGACTAGTTACTGATCATGCACCTCTCAAATGGATGAGTCAAAATAAGGATAATAATAGTAGAGTTACACACTGGTTCCTTAGTTTGCAACCCTATCTCTTCTCAGTAGAACACAGGGCAGGAAGTAAACAGGGTAATGCTGATGGCCTTTCACGTATGCATACGCTTTTGGCCATGGTCGCTCACCCCACTAGGTCTGAGCTGGCGGGGAGGATGTGTGACAGAACCCAAGGCATAGTAATGGAAGGTGTCTATATTCCCTCAAAAGTGCTGCAGTGCGGGGTATGGTCTGACAACCCCAGGGAGAATTGTTATGTTTGTTTGCCACATAGAGAAAATATGTGATTTATTTCTGGGTCCCTGGGGTGGAGTATTTGGAGAGTAGGGTGGGCCAGTGCTCCACCCTGCAGTTTGCAGGTAGCACATTATGTCAAAAAGTCCAGTCCAGGAATTCTGTCTGACTCAGCTAGCTACTCACCTGCATATGGTAATTGACAGCAGGTGCTAATAAAATCCCCAGTCAGGGTTTGAGAGGTAGATTTTTGCCAGCAGTAAAGGAAAACTGCAAACACTCTCCTGAGAGACTGAGAGGAATTATATCTAAAGGACAAAGTTTGAAAGGTCTGTGCAATATTACTTTTGTGAAAAGCTACTTAGTGCAGACAGTTGTACTTGTTAGTAAGTGCTCAGTGGAGCAAGCCTCTTTTGTTTTGTTTATGTTTATTTTGCCTGTTTTTGCCAGACCTGATAATAAACAGACTGTATTTTATAAAGCTACAACCTTGTGTGGTGTTTCCAGCTTTGAGGACTGTGTGTTTCCAAGATCCCAGGTCACAATATATATATATGTGAGTCAGCACACAGTGTATATATACAGTATGTGAGACATCACACAGTGAATATATATGTGAGTCAGCACACAGTGTATATATATATATATATATATATATATATATATATATGAGACAGTACACAGTGTATATATATATATATATATATATATATGAGACAGCACACAGTGTATATATATATATATATATATATATATATATATATATATGAGACAGCACACAGTGTATATATATGTGAGACAGCACACAGTGTATATATATATATATATATATATATATATAAATATATATATGTGAGACAGCACCCAGTGTATATATATATATATATATATATGTGAGACAGCACACAGTGTATATATATATATATATATATATATATATATATATATATATGAGACAGCACACAGTGTATATATATGTGAGACAGCACACAGTGTATATATATATATATATATATATATATATATATATATGTATATATATATATGTGAGACAGCACCCAGTGTATATATATATATATATATATATATGTGAGACAGCACACAGTGTATATATATATATATATATATATATATATATGAGACAGCACACAGTGTATATATATGTGAGACAGCACACAGTGTATATATATATATATATGTGAGACAGCACACATTGTATATATATGTGAGACAGCACACGTTGTATATATATGTGAGTCAGCACACAGTGTATATATATATATATGTGAGATAGCACACAGTGTATATATATATGTGAGACAGCACACAGTGTATATATATGTGAGACGGCACACTATATATATATATATATATATATATATATATATGAGACAGCACACAGTGTATATATATATATATATATATATATATATATGAGACAGCACACAGTGTATATATATGTGAGACAGCACACAGTGTATATATATGTGAGACAGCACACAGTGTATATATATGTGAGACAGCACACATTGTATATATATGTGAGACAGCACACATTGTATATATATGTGAGTCAGCACACAGTGTATATATATATATGTGAGATAGCACACAGTGTATATATATATGTGAGACAGCACACAGTGTATATATATATATATATATATATATATGTGTGAGACAGCACACAGTGTATATATATATATATATATGTGTGTGAGACAGCACACAGTGTATATATATATATATATATGTGAGTCAGCGCACAGTGTATATATATATATATATATATATATATATATGTGAGACAGCACACAGTGTATATATACAGTATGTGAGACAGTACACTGTGAATATATATGTGAGACAGTACACTGTGAATATATATGTGAGACAGCACACAGTGTATATATATGTGAGACAGCGCACAGTGTATATATATGTGAGACAGCACACAGTGTATATATATGTGACAGCACACAGTATATATATATGTGAGTCAGCACACAGTGTATATATATATATATATATATATATATATATGTGAGACAGCACACAGTGTATATATATGTGAGACAGCACACAGTGTATATATATGTGAGACAGCACACAGTGTATATATATGTGAGACAGCACACAGTGTATATATATGTGAGACAGCGCACAGTGTATATATATATGTGAGACAGCACACAGTGTATATATATGTGAGACAGCACACAGTATATATATATATATATATGTGAGTCAGCACACAGTGTATATATATATATATATATATATATATATATATATGAGACAGCACACAGTGTATATATATATGTGAGACAGCACACAGTGTATATATATGTGAGTCAGCACACAGTGTATATATATGTGAGACAGCACACAGTGTATATATATGTGAGTCAGCACACAGTGTATATATATATGTGAGACAGCACACAGTGTGTATATATGTGAGACAGCACACAGTGTATATATATGTGAGACAGCACACAGTGTATATATCTGTGAGACAGCACACAGTGTATATATATGTGAGACAGCACACAGTGTATATATATAAATGTGAGTCAGCACACAGTGTATATATATGTGAGACAGCACACAGTGTATATATCATTCTATTGTTAGTAATAAGGTGGCGCAAATAATGCTACTCCCAATGGAGGTCGCTTATAGATTATCAGAAAATACTTGTTGTAAATATATAAATTATATTCAAAATACAGAAAAAATATTTTATTTTTTGTATAGATCTGTTGAAAATGACTGATAGGTTTATATAACCCCTCTAATTGAATATTCCTTTTTGTAATCACCACAGGACTATTTCGTAATTTGAATAAGTTTATACAAATTTATTGGTAGTTTAGATAATTCATACAAATTTAATTATGTTAAAATATAGCATTAAAATTTTTTTGACACTGGTGTCGGTTAAACATAAGCTGATAAATCTAATTTATTAAACATTCATTTGTTAAAACATAAAAGCATATATATAGAGAATTATGCAAATATAAAACCAATTTTTAAAAGTTACAAGTTTCACTTGGTATATAATGTGTTCTTGTTTTGTTTATCCAAATGTTTCAGCGGTATATATATGTAATTTTAACACGTTAATGCAGGTTTATTATGTGCAAAACATTTGTGATACCTTGTAGTGTATCCGTTTGAAAACACTTTGGCCTAGATTTGGAGTTTGGCGGTAGCCGTGAAAACCAGCGTTAGAGGCTCCTAACGCTGGTTTTAGGCTACCGCCGGTATTTGTAGTCAGTCAAAAAAGGGTCTAACGCTCACTTTTCAACCGCGACTTTTCCATACCGCAGATCCCCTTACGTCAATTGCGTATCCTATCTTTTCAATGGGATCTTTCTAACTCTGGTATTTAGAGTCGTGGCTGAAGTGAGCGTTAGAATTCTAACGACAAAACTCCAGCCGCAGAAAAAAGTCAGTAGTTAAGAGCTTTCTGGGCTAACGCCGGTTCATAAAGCTCTTAACTACTGTGCCCTAAAGTACACTAACACCCATAAACTACCTATGTATCCCTAAACCGAGGTCCCCCCACACCGCCGCCACTCGATTACATTTTTTTAACCCCTAATCTGCCGACCGCCACCTACGTTATACTTATGTACCCCTAATCTGCTGCCCCTAACACCGCCGACCCTTATATTATATTTATTAACCCCTAACCTGCCCCCACAACGTCGCCGCCAGCTACCTACACTTATTAACCCCTAATCTGCCATCCGCACACTGCCGCCAGCTACATTATAGCTATGTACCCCTAATCTGCTGCCCCTAACACCGCCGACCCCTATATTATATTTATTAACCCCTAATCTGACCCCCTCAACGTCGCCTCCACCTGCCTACACTTATTAACCCCTAATCTGCCCTCCCTAACATCACCGACACCTAACTTCAAACATTAACCCCTAACATGCTGACTGGAGCTCACCGCTATTCTAATAAATGTATTAACCCCTAAAGCTAAGTCTAACCCTAACACTAACACCCCCCTAAGTTAAATATAATTTAAATCTAACGAAATAAATTAACTCTTATTAAATAAATTATTCCTATTTAAAGCTAAATACTTACCTGTAAAATAAACCCTAATATAGCTACAATATAAATTATAATTATATTATAGCTATTTTAGGATTAATATTTATTTTACAGGTAACTTTGTATTTATTTTAACCAGGTACAATAGCTATTAAATAGTTAAGAACTATTTAATAGCTAAAATAGTTAAAATAATTACAAAATTACCTGTAAAATAAATCCTTAATAAGTTACAATTAAACCTAACACTACACTATCAATAAATTAATTAAATAAAATACCTACAATTACCTACAATTAAACCTAACACTACACTATCAATAAATTAATTAAATACAATACCTACAAATAACTACAATGAAATAAACTAACTAAAATACAAAAAATAAAAAAGAACTAAGTTACAAAAAATAAAAAAATATTTACAAACATAAGAAAAATATTACAACAATTTTAAACTAATTACACCTACTCTAAGCCCCCTAATAAAATAACAAAGCCCCCCAAAATAAAAAAAATGCCCTACCCTATTCTAAATTACAAAAGTTCAAAGCTCTTTTACCTTACCAGCCCTGAACAGGGCCCTTTGCGGGGCATGCCCCAAGAAATTCAGCTCTTTTGCCTGTAAAAAAAAAACATACAATACCCCCCCAACATTACAACCCACCACCCACATACCAATAATCTAACCCAAACCCCCCTTAAATAAACCTAACACTAAGCCCCTGAAGATCTTCCTACCTTGTCTTCACCTCACCGGGTATCACACCGATCCGTCCTGGCTCCGATATATTCATCCAACCCAAGAGGGGGCTAGACATCCATCATCCGACGGCTGAAGAAGTCCAGAAGAGGGTCCAAAGTCTTCATCCTATCCGGGAAGAAGAGTAGATCCGGACCGGCAACCATCTTCTTCCAAGCGGCATCTTCTATCTTCATCCGATGAGGACCGGCTCCATCTTGAAGACCTCCACCGCGGACCCATCTTCTTCCGACGACGACTTCCTGACGAATGACGGTTCCTTTAAGGGACGTCATCCAAGATGGCGTCCCTCGAATTCCGATTGGCTGATAGGATTCTATCAGCCAATCGGAATTAAGGTAGGAAAATTCTGATTGGCTGATGGAATCAGCCAATCAGAATCAAGTTCAATCCGATTGGCTGATTCAATCAGCCAATCAGATTGAGCTCGCATTCTATTGGCTGATCGGAACAGCCAATAGAATGCGAGCTCAATCTGATTGGCTGATTGAATCAGCCAATCGGATTGAACTTGATTCTGATTGGCTGATTCCATCAGCCAATCAGAATATTCCTACCTTAATTCCGATTGGCTGATAGAATCCTATCAGCCAATCGGAATTTGAGGGACGCCATCTTGGATGATGTCATTTAAAGGAACCGTCATTCGTCGTTCAGTCGTCGGCCAGGATGGATGTTCCACGTCGGAGGTCTTCAGGATGCTGCCGCTCCGCTCCAGATGGATGTCGATAGAAGATGCCGCCTGGATGAAGACTTCAATCGGATGGAAGACCTCTTCTTCCCAGCTTGGATAAAGACTTCAATCGGATGGAAGACCTCTTCTGCCCCCCGCTTGGGAAACTTTACCTATTTACATATAAATGTTATTATGCTTAGTCTGGTATTTGAAGTTGATGCAATTTACTATACTGTATACTCTAAATATGTCTGGCTACAATATGTTTTACCTAGAATTGCTCACCAAAAACATCTGTTGAAATTTATAATTAATGGGAATCTTTACCTAATTGCATATGTATGTTATTATGCTTAGTTTGGTGTCTGAAGTTGATGCAATTTGCTATGCTGTATATTCAATTGGCATAGGGTAAAAACTACTATGTGAGAAACTAACTAAATAGATGGGCCCTTTATCTGAGCTTAACCCAACAGAGCTTTCAGAGACTAGACGGGTCATATCTTGGGTAAATAACTAACGTTAACATTCTCCTCTATACCCCAGAGAGAGTCAGTATATTTCAGATTTGCCCCACGGCTATATTTCTCCTATTGTAGTATTAAGGTACCTCCTCTGCTATATATTAGATATACTTTCCTACAAATGTTTAATATGGGCTCCAACCTAGCTTTTAGATATCTCATTTTCAGAGAGTATGTATATTTGCATGTACTTAAGCTATTATGTAATACAGGGAGTGATTCTCTAGAGCAGGGACAATAGAACATAAATGCTGGACTAAACAGTTTTCTTGCTAGCTCCACCCCTTGCTATGCATTGCTACAACAGCATCTTTGATCATCTAGCACCTTATACCCACAAGCTTTGGAGGTCAATCAATATGTTTTTTGTGACTCTTGCTCAGGGTTACCCCCTCCTCTCCCCACTATACAAATTAAGAGTCCTTCCCCTCAGAGTCTACGTCATTTTTCATACAAGCTGCCACTATCTGAGTGTTTGTTCCATTACACCTCATCACTCGCCTCCCCCTCTCTTTGCATTTTATCTATATTGTACTCTGATTAGAGTTTGCTCTTCCCCTATCCCCCAAATATATCTTTAGGTCCAATAACCTTTTTTTTTTAAGCGGTGCTTACCCGCTGTTTGGTGTTGGTAATCCTAAAGCCTATATGTGATTTATAATTTGGTTACCATATATCTTGACTCTCTCCTGTGCTGGTGAGGTCCATGAGTGACCTGCTAACTAACCAACTATCTAGACTATTATATTTGAAAAATTGGAGGTCTCAGAAGCCTAGTTACTAGTAAAGGCTGTTATGTTTTCTTTTTCCAGCTACTACTCATGTTATCCTCTACTGTTATACATACGGAAATGTTTATTGTATATTGATACGCCTTCTCCAGTTAGTACAAGGCTATTGTTGTATCTTACTTGTTCCTTGCTAAACCTCAATAAAAATATTAAATAAAAAAAAAATATAAATATATACACCTACTGCTTATAGCATCAAAAAAAAAAAATACCTGTAAAATAAATCCTAACCTAAGTTACAATTAAACCTAACACTACACTATCATTAAATTAATAAAATAAATTAACTACAAATAACTACAATTAAATACAATTACATAAACTAACTAAAGTACAAAAAATAAAAAAATAAGTTACAAACATTTTAAAAATATTACAACAATTTTAAGCTAATTACACCTAATCTAAGCCCCCTAATAAAATAACAAAGCCCCCCAAAATAAAAAAATTCCCTACCCTATTCTACATTAAAAAAGTTCAAAGCTCTTTTACCTTACCAGCCCTTAAAAGGGCCTTTTGTGGGGCATGCCCCAAAGAATTCAGCTCTTTTGCATTTAAAAACATATACAATACCCCCCCATTACAACCCACCACCCACATACCCCTATTCTAAACCCACCCAAACCCCCCTTAAAAAAGCCTAACACTTAAAAGGGCCTTTTGTGGGGCATGCCCCAAAGAAAACTGCTCTTTTGCCTGTAAAAGAAAAATACAACCCCCCCAACATTAAAACCCACCACCCACATACCCCTAATCTAACCCAAACCCCCCTTAAAAAAACCTAACACTACCCCCCTGAAGATCATCCTACCTTGAGTCGTCTTTACTCAGCCGAGCCACCGATGGAACCGAAGAGGAGATCTGGAGCGGCAGAAATGATCCTCCAAGGGGTGCTGAAGAAGTCTTCCATCCGATGAAGTGATCCTCCAGGCGGCGCTGAAGAAGTCTTCCATCCGGGCGATGTCATCTTCCAAGCGGGGTCTTCAATCTTCTTCTTCAGGATCCATCTTCATTCCGCCGACGTGGAACATCCTTCTTCCCCGACGGACTACCGACAAATGAAGGCTCCTTTAAGGGACGTCATCCAAGATGGCGTCCCTCGAATTCCGATTGGCTGATAGGATTCTATCAGCCAATCTGAATTAAGGTAGGAAAAATCTGATTGGCTGATTGAATCAGCCAATCAGATTCAAGTTCAATCCGATTGGCTGATCCAATCAGCGTTAGACCCTTACCTACAAGACTAAATACCAGCGGTAGCCCAAAACCAGCGTTAGGAGCCTCTAACGCTGGTTTTGACTGCTAACGCCAAACTCTAAATCTAGCCGAAAGTGTTTTCAAACGGATACACTACAAGGTATCACAAATGTTTTTCACATAATAAACCTGCATTAACGTGTTAAAATTACATATATATACCGCTGAAACATTTGGATAAACAAAACAAGAACACATTATATACCAAGTGAAACTTGTAACTTTTAAAAATTGGTTTTATATTTGCATAATTCTCTATATATATGCTTTTATGTTTTAACAAATGAATGTTTAATAAATTAGATTTATCAGCTTATGTTTAACCGACACCGGTGTCAAAAATATTTTAATGCTATATTTTAACATAATTAAAATTGTATGAATTATCTAAACTACCAATAAATTTGTATAAACTTATTCAAATTATGAAATAGTCCTGTGGTGATTACAAAAAGGAATATTCAATTAGAGGGGTTATATAAACCTATCAGTCATTTTCAACAGATCTATACAAAAAATAAAATATTTTTTCTATATTTTGAATATAATTTATATATTTACAACAAGTATTTTCTGATAATCTATAAGCGACCTCCATTTGGGAATAGCATTTTTTGCGCCACCTTATTACTAACACTATTTTAAACTATTGGGATAAAAGTTTTTCAGGTGAGCAAATATTCCCCACCATCTTACAGTCCAACCCATTTTACAATATATCATTGTATTGTCTTAGGGCCATTGATCAAAAGTTTGCCACCAAAAAACAAAACACATTTAGGGGAGATTAAATAAGCAGCGGATGCTGCTATATCCGCCCATAGTTTCAGGCTTGCCGAAAACAAAAGTTAAGAACCTTATCTCATCCGCCACCACTGAGGTTGGGATAATTGACATCCCCGAATGTGCAGGGGCGGCATTGCACAAAATTTCACAAGAAATGCTTGTGCAATGATTGCGTATGCTGTCGGCATTTAGCGATGTCGGGCAGATATGATTCACTACAGAGAATCATGTCCGTCCGCCCGACACTTAGTAAATTTGCCCCTCTGCCTCACAGGGATAGTTTTGCTGCAAAAATAAAAGAAAAAAGGCTGTTCCTGCGAGTGGTGAGCTGTATAATATGTATATATAATGAGAGCTCTCTGCTATGTAAAAGTTCACAATGGAGAAGGAAGTTCACAGGGAGAATCAAGTGTATGTTAATTTAATAGTATGCCTAAAACAAATCAAAATACACTATTTTCAGTGCACTTAAAATATATTTTTTTCCGTATAATATATATACTGTAAATATAAATACATATGTATTTACGTATTTATATGTGTATATATGTATTTATATGCGTATATATGTTTTTATATGTGTATATATGTCTTTATGTATTTATATGTGTACTTATGTATTTATATATGTATATATGTATTTATATGTGTATATATGTATTTATGTATTTATATGTGTATATATGTATTTATATGTGTATATATGTTTTTATATGTGTGTATATATGTATTTATGTATTTATATGTGTACTTATGTATTTATGTATTTATATGTGTATATATGTATTTATATGTGTATATATGTTTTATATGTGTATATATGTCTATGTATTTATATGTGTACTTCTGTATTTATATGTGTACTTATGTATTTATATGTGTACTTATGTATTTATGTATTTATATGTGTACTTATGTATTTATATATGTATATATGTATTTATGTATTTATATGTGTATATATGTATGTATTTATATGTGTATATATGAATTTATATGTGTATATATGTTTTTATTAGTGTATATATGTCTTTATGTATTTATATGTGTACTTATGTATTTATGTATTTATATGTGTATTTATGTGTATATATGTTTTATATGTGTATATATGTCTATTTATTTATATGTGTATATATGTATTTATATGTGTATATATGTTTTATATGTGTATATATGTCTATGTATTTATATGTGTACTTAGGATTTTGAAATAGTGCTGTAATCATCATGAGATTGCGAGAAAAGTGACTGGCACCATTTTGTTATGCTTAGTTCACTCTGTTTACATCATTACAGTGCAATTTGTGTCTCAGTGCTATAGTCTGGCAAATTTTACTACAGTAATTGTCCCTATTTTACAGGTACAGTATTTATTGAATACTGTGTAGTGTGAGTGTTAAACTAAACGTAGCACTATTGCACACCTAATATATGTTAGTTCAAACATGTTTTAAAGTCTTTAAACGCACTGGCAAATGAAAAGAAAGCTAAAACTGCCTTGTTTCACTTTAAGGCGGTTTTCACTTTACAGCAGGACTCCGGTCCCTAACCCACTGTATGAGCGAGGTATACCTGTAAATGTGTATATATGTCTTTATGTATTTATATGTGTACTTATGTATTTATGTATTTATTTGTGTATTTGTGTATATATGTATTTATATGTGTATATATGTATTTGTGTATTTATATGTGTATATATGTATTTATATGTTTACTTATAAATTTATGTATTTATATGTGTACATATGTATTTATATGTTTACTTATAAATTTATGTATTTATATGTGTATATATGTATTTACAGACATAGATACACATATAAATACATATGTAAACATATATAATAGAACAAGTGTTAAAGGTGAAATACGGCAAAGACAACAATACTTAGCTGGGGAGCATAGACGCCGCCGTCCATACAGCGTTAGAAGCGGACTGCACATCCGGGGATCCAACCCTCGATGTGAAGAAAACCTGCTCCGGCTATCCGCTGTTTATAAACATATAAAAGAGGGAGGACTCCACACAGTCAAGTAGTTAAATGTTAATAAAGTAACGTCCCATAACAGTTTTGTTGAAGGCTTAATTATGACACTATGCACACAGCACTTAGGTAAAATTCAATAGAACAATTTTTATTTGAAACATATTTTAAAGTCCAAACAGAAACCGAGCTTGAAGCTCTCTCACTCACAGACAGTAGAAAGACAGGGGTAGCGGTGACGTCAACTGACGCATTTCACGCCAGTTGGCGCTTTCTCAAACATAGTTCTGGGATGGTTCTTATGCGCATTTAATAGCCCACACTGAGTTTAACCACTCCTACGAACTAATTGACGTGTTGTTTCTACCACACAAGGTTGCTTCAATGCTGCTGATTGATATGTCATTCCATAAAGTAAAATTTTAGCTCTGCAATATCGCGGCTTATCAAACTAGATACATCTCTTCATACAAAGGAGGACAATGAAACATTGTTGCAACATTTGTGGCAAAAACTTGAAAAAAGGAAAAAGAGACACATACAAAAGGATACATTCTATACAAAGCATTCTATGTGGCTGTTTTACAGGGACATGATTTTAAACTACTGATACTGAAAATGTCGTTGCACATTTACCAGTATAGTATTAGTATAAAATTGCAGACATAAATAACAATAACAATTGGTCAGTCCCATTCCTCATTTATCCTTAACACCTACTATGGACCAACAGATTCATACTAATTTGTTGAAAATATCTATAATATCAACCTATTGTGGTCGCCACATATCCTTCACACAAGAAGTAACTTAACTAGTAAAAATAAATCGTCCATTGTAGTGCTAAAATAGAAATTCAACAGCCACAATAAATTATTCAAAAGGTTAATAATAATAACAATGAAAAGCAAAAAAAAAATTGTTCTATTGAATTTTACCTAAGTGCTGTGTGCATAGTGTCATAATTAAGCCTTCAACAAAACTGTTATGGGACGTTACTTTACTAACATTTAACTACTTGACTGTGTGGAGTCCTCCCTCTTTTATATGTACACATATATAGACATATATAGAAGTGCTTTGGAGTCATTTACCGTTAAGTACAATATATACTATAAATATAAATACATATGTATTTATGTATTTATATGTGTATATATGTTTTTATATGTGTATATATGTCTTTATGTATTTATATGTGTACTTATGTATTTATGTATTTATATGTGTATATATGTATTTATATGTGTACTTATGTATTTATGTATTTATATGTTTATATATGTATTTATATGTGTATATATGTTTTTATATGTGTATATATGTCTTTATGTATTTATATGTGTACTTATGTATTTATATGTTTATATATGTATTTATATGTGTATATATGTTTTTATATGTGTATATATGTCTTTATGTATTTATATGTGTACTTATGTATGTATGTATTTATATGTGTATATATGTATTTATATGTGCACTTATGTATTTATGTATTTATATGTGTATATAAGTCTTTATGTATTTATATGTGTACTTATGTATTTATATGTGTATATATGTCTTTATGTATTTATATGTGTACTTATGTGTTTATATGTGTATATAATTATATATGTATTTATGTATTTGTATGTGTATATATGTATTTATATGAGTACTTATGTATTTATGTATTTATATGTGTATATATGTATTTTTGTATTTATATGTGTATATATGTATTTATATGTGTATATATGTATTTATATGTGTACATATGTATTTATATGTGTACTTATGTATTTATATGTGTATATATGTATTTACAGACATAGATACACATATAAATAAATATGTACACATATATAGACATATATAGAAGTGCTTTGATGCCATTTACCGTTAAGTAGATGAAAACCTGTAAAAGCATATTTATGCAATATTCATATTTAATAAGGGTTTATTTACTGGAAATATTTCAGATTCCAATGTTCTGCACATAGCAGAATATGTTCTATGTTTTTAGAAATAGATATTCATATATATATATATATATGTATATATATATATATATATATATATATAATCATGTATATAAATAGGTAAAGATATATATTGTACCAAAATACATCAGATATATGTAGATATTTGTATTTATTAATAAATAGAACATATTATGTTATGTAAAGATCATTGGAATATGAAATATTCATATTTTCATGTTGTTTTAGCGCAAATGATTATATGCAATCTTGTTTGCGTGAGAGTGGAGTGTTTTTTTCTGCATTTACTTCTATGGGGGAATACGTTAATGTGCACGCAATATTCTACGTCCGGCAGAAATGTTTAGATAATTACTCTGGGATTTCGGAGACAATTTCATACATGCCCATGGAACACTCATGCTCAGCCCGTTTTACAATAAAGAAAGCAATTACGCCTTGTATTTTGTAGTTATAAGTACAAATTTGTGTGTTTTATGCACATCCAGTGCCCTTAAATTACAATTTACGCTGTGCAAATTCAATACGATTCATTCCTGAGTAATTTACATACAAATTTTACGCTTTTTGAGAAAAACGATTTTTGGTGAACAATTTTGTTGCGATTTTTAATACACCTTAAAGGGAAAGAAAGTCCCAAAATGTTCTTTCATGATTCAGATAGAACATACAATTTCAAACAACTTTCCAATTTACTTCTATTATAAAATTTGCTTCATTCTCTTGTTATCTTTTGCTGAAGGAGCATCAATGCACTACTGAGATCTAGCTGAACACATCTAGTCAGCCAATCACAAGAGACAAATGTGTGCAGGCATCACTCACCAGCAAGCTCCTACTAGTGTAGGATATGTGCATATTCTTTTCCAACAATGGATACAAAAGGAACAAAGTACATTTGAAAATAGAAGTGAATTTAAAAGTGTCTTAAAAGGACCTGCTCTATCTGAATCATGCAACTTTAATTTTGACCTTCCTATGCCGTTAACAATACAATTTGTCCTGTGTATTTTTGTGTGAATGGTTCAATTGTTTCATTGAGCACTTTTTAAATGTATGTATCTCCTTCCTACACGAAAATGCGGTTATCTCATCTTATCGAGACACCCTAAAGAATCTCACCAGCCCAGAGACCTAGCGAAACTCTAGCCCTTAATTTTTTATATTGCTAAATATTCTTTGCAAAGCAATATTCATGCATATTCCGGATTTCATTTTTAAATTACAGATATCATTTATTCAAAATTCTTACCCCATTTCCACCAAACATTGCTGAACTAACTTTATATCAGTAACTATTGTTTTTAGTACTATGGCCTAGAATGCAAGTGGAGTATAAAAATATTAGTGCTATTGGGCACTAAATCAGTAGCACAAAAGTCTAGAGTGCGCTAGCATCTGATGTCAGATTGAACAGGTGCTCTAAATACCTCTTATAAAAGACTTCTATGGTGGCAAGCTAAAAAACTCATGTCGTCTATCACTCCATCAAAGTATAATTCTTCATTTTTAAAATATGATTTTGTATTGAAGTATAAGTTTAAAACACTGCTCATATCCCTATAAATCACTCTTAACTCATGTATCTCAATAATAAACCTTTATTTTACAGTAAATATGAGTGAAATATATTATACTTGTGTTTTTTCACGCATATAGTCAAGCATTAACACTTTACTTCAGGTCTCTTAAAGCACTAAATTTACCAGCACTATTTTGTATTGCACTCAAGCACAACACAACTCACCTTAGGGGTTAATAGTGTAGGTTGCGCTGGGGGCGAGGGGGCGTAAGGGGTTAATAATTTATTTTTAACCAATGTTAAAATAATATGCATTGTCATGTATAATACATATTACTTTAAAATTGTATCGAATTTAAATTGTAGTTATGTTTTATTTTTATTTCTATTATTTGAAGCATAAATATATCATTTAAATGGTATATTTATGTTTAAAATAATAAAATGAAAAATAAAAAATAACTCATTTTTAAATTCGATACAATACTAACAATAATATGTATTATACATGACAATGCATATTAGACATGTGAAACGCTAAAACAATTATTTTGTTTCCTTTTCATTAGTCAAATAAATAATTTTGTTTCGGCAAATTAGTTTAGTTAAGTTTAAAAAAAAATATTTTGGGCAAATTAGTTATGTTAAGTTAAATCGTTTTTTCGGATGCGTTTGTTTTCTTGGATCCATTCTTTATTCATATGCATTATTCTATTCAGGAATTTAGAAGAGAATAATGCATATGAATAAAGAATGGATCGGAAAAAAACGATTTAACTAAACATAACTAATATGCCGGTGATTGCCGAAACAAAATTATCTAAAACCGCCGCCACTGCCACCAACCACATCACTGACACTAAATAAAGCTATTAACCCCTAAAGCACAGTTCCCCCGACACTAACTAAATCACTAAAAAAAAGCTATTAACCCCTAAACCGCAGTTCCCCGACATCGCCAACACTATCTAAACCTATTAACCCCTAAACTTCTTGTGAACTGCTGGTGCAATGCCGCCCCCTGCAGATTCGCGATTGGTCGCTAGCAGGGGGTGTCAATCAACCTGATCGTATTCGATCGGGTTGATTTCTGTCCGCCGCATCAGGGCAGGCAGACAAGTAATGGAGCAGCGGTCTTTAGACCACTGCTTCATAACTTGTGTTTCTACGGAGCTTGATAAATAGGCCCCTGAGGATTCAATGCAATGTACCCCTGGAGGTACCTTGCATTCCTATTGGCTGAAAAAATTAAAATCAGCCAATAGGAATTTGAGCTGCTTTAATCCTATTGGCTGATTTGAACAGCCAATAGGATTTAAGCAGATCTCATTCCGATTGGCTGATTAAAATCAGTCTGTGTGGCGGATGATCACTTGAAGAGGACCTCCACATCGGACCGATGGACCTCCGTCTGGACCTCCACCGGTCCCGCGATGGGTGATCTTTTTCTTGTTTTGTTTTTTTGGGGTGTTTTTTTTTTAGATTAGGGGCTTTTTTTATTTTAATGGGCCAAAAAAGAGCTGAATGCCCTTTTAAGGGCAATGCCCATACAAATGCCCTTTTCAGGGCAATGGTTAGATTAGGTTTTTTTTATTTCGTTTTTTTTTTATTTCGTGGGTTGGGGGGGTGGAGGTTTGTAATGTTAGGGGGTGTTTGTATTTGTTTGCAAAAGAGCTGTTAACTTTAGGACAATGCCCTACAAAAGGCCCTTTTAATGGCCCTTGGTAGTTTATTATAGATTATGTTTTGTTTTTTTTAAAATGGGTATTAGAATAGGAATAATTTTTATTATTTTGGAAAATTTCATTTGTTATTTTTTATAATGGTAGTTTTTAGTGTTTATAATTTTTTGTAATTGTAGTTTTAATTTTTTAGTAATGTTAGGTTTTTTATTTTTAGTAATGTTAGGTTTTATTTGTGTAAGCTTAGCTTTAATTTTTATTTCACAGGTAAGTTTGTATTTATTTTAAATAGGTAGTTAGTAAATAGTTATATTGTAGCTAGCTTAGGTTTTATTTTTATTTCACAGGTAAGTTTGTATTTATTTTAAATAAGTAGTTTATAATTGTAACTTTAATTTAGGTCTATATTAATTATGTTAAAGTTAGGGGGTATTAGGTTTAGGGGTTAATATAGTTTCATTTAGGTTGTTGCGATGTGGGGCTGGCTGTTTAGGGTTTAATAGGTTTAGTTAGTGTTGGCGATGTGGGAGTATGGCGATTTAGGGGTTAATAGGTTTAGTTAGTGTCTGCAATGTTTGGGAACTGCGGTTTAGGGGTTAATAGGTTTAGTTAGTGTTGGCAATGTTTGGGAACAGCGGTTTAGGGGTTAATAGGTTTAGTTAGTGTCGGCGATGTCGGGGAACTGCGGTTTAGGGGTTAATTGGTTTAGTTAGTGTCGGAGATGTCGGGGAATGGCATTTTAGGTGTTAATAGCTTTATTTAGTGATTTAGTAAGTGTCGGCGATGTTGGAGAACTGCGGTTTAGATTAGAACAATGAAAAATTACGAATATGAATAAAGAATGGAACCGAAAATTCGGAAACTGATTTATTCATTTTCTGAATTTTTCGGGATTTTAGTTATGGTGCCGATTCGGAAATTTGGATTCAGTCGAATATCCGAATCGGCCAAAATTCGTCCAAAAACAAAATTCGGGCGAAACGAAACACACATGTCTAATGCATATAATTTTAACATTGGATTTAAATGTAGGGACTTAGCTCCTATAGTCCCATAGTTATAATAGGGTTGTTTTTTTCGATTTTTTTAAGGTCACACAGGCATTATCTGAACTCTTCTTACACAGAAACAGTGTTAGGTTTCAGTGAGCATACTGTCTGTGCTGTGAAGGGACACTTCATTACACCCCACTAACACACACGCACACGCACCAGCTGAAAGTGCCGACAAGTGACACTTCACAGGTCCTCCCCTTTTTTAGAAATATTTAATAGACTGATGTCAATGCTTTGAATATCGGGGGGCCTTTATGTGTAAACAGAATTCAATGTCAAGAGTCATTTAACAGTTCCTGGCACATTTTTATGTTTAATTAAGGTGCAATTACCTTTTACATCTTTTTTTTTTTTTTTTTTAAATCTCTTTATTATTTGCCGAATCATTCAATGTAACAAAAAACAATGATTAATAATACAACAACAGTGAAAAAGATATACAGTACAATATACAAATAATCTTGTCGTATTGTCATTTACATAATTTTTCAATTTTAAACAAATTAAAAGATACGCGACACCTGCGTCTACAAAAACATATAACAATCATTTGTCGGCTTCTTTTTTTTTTTTTTTTTAGCTTACATAAAAAAAAGAAAAAGAAAAAAAGACAAAACGAAAAGGAGAGAAAAAAAAAAAAAAAAAAAAGGGGGGGGGGAAATAATGAATTATAATAAAGTATTTTCTTGAGTTGATCTTATTACTCTCTACATTTATACCTCGGTTGGATTTCTAATCCAGGTATATGGGAACAATTCTAATACGACCATCTCAATGAAACTAAGAGAGGAAAGGAAGGGTGCTAATATCTGTTTTTGAATAATTAGAGGATATGTCTTAATGATGGAGTACCAAGCATATAAGAATTTCTTAATTCTTTTTTCAGACAGAGACTGAAGATGGTAAGATTCAAAAAGAATTTGTTCCTGTAGCATTTGGGTAACAGAGTCTTACAATTAATATTGTAATATTTAAGGGGTATGTCCAACAACACACTTGACTATTGGAGGTATTAAATAATAAGACAATATCCCGGAATGTGAGGGAGATAGATGAGTTGTGAACTTTATTAAACCAGTATGTGATTTTTTGCCATAACTGTCTTATCTTGGGACAAGCCCAAAACATATGAAACAGATCTGCATCTTGGTAGTGACATCTTGGACACTCAGCGGATCCAGCCTGATAGTACTTGGCAATTTTCGCTGGATATTGGTAAAAATCATTAATGAATTTCATATGTGATTCCTTCCAATTTGAAGGTATTAAGCACTTATCTAAGTTATTAAAGCTCAGGAAAATTTTATCCTGATCTATATCTGGAATTAACGGTACCCAAAAGTTACAAATCTTATCCATTATGGCTTGAGATTGTTTTGATAACATTATGTCGTATATCAGGGAAATTGATGTAATGCCGGCAGTAAATCTTTGTAAGAGAGTCCTGACCTCAGACCATGCAATAGACAAAGGTAACCTCCATTTTTGAGCAGAGATAAAGTGTCTGATTTGAAAAAATGCAAATACATCGGATCTGGGCAAATTAAATGCGTCAAACAAGGTTTCCCCTGGAAGTACTAACTCGTCTGGGCCAAATAATTGGCAAACCCGACTTAATCCTTTTTCTGCCCATAGCTTAAAAACCTTCTGATTAATTCCTGGTAAAAAGAGAGGGTTACCCTGAATAGGAAGAAATTCTGAAAGGGAAGAATCTATCTCCAATATTTTACAAAATTTGTGCCATGCAAGAACTATATTTTTGAATGTAATCATTATAGAGACATTAAAAGGGAGCTGTTTAGGTTGACAGTGAATTATAGCTGCCAATGCGAAAGGATGGATCAGAAAGGATTCTTCTTCATATGTGGCATAGATATTTGTCTTTGCCAGCCAATCAATTGCAATTTTCAATAATGAGGCAATATTATACAATCTAATGTCAGGAAATGATAACCCAGCAGCACCTGATTTTTGTGAAAGCCTTGCTAAGGAGATGCAAGGTTTTTTATTCCCCCATATAAATTTTGAAAAGTGGGAACACAATTTCCTTAAATCAGTATTACGTAAGAATATCGGCAAATTCTGTAGAGGATACAGCAGCCGAGGGAAAATAATGGCTTTAACTAGATTGACCCGCGCCATTAAAGACAGTGGAAAAGAAGTCCACAATTGTAGATCCACTTTAATTTTTTGAAATAAAGAGATATAGTTATCATTGTACCAGTATTTAGGGTTTTTGTGTAATACAAGCCCTAAATATTTAATGGATTCTACCTCTTTAAAAGTATTAATAGATAAGCTTAAGGGAGATTTGCCGACAGTCATCAATTCGCTTTTCCCGGCATTGACCTTATAACCTGAGAACGAGCTAAACTCTTCCAGAAGCTGGATCAAAATTGGAATGGAATGCTGTAAATTCTCTAAAAAAAGTAGAATATCATCTGCATATAATAATATATTCAAGCGAGATGTGTCCAGGGGGATTCCAGTGAGGTACTTTCTCACTTGAATTGCAAGTGGTTCTAGTGCTACATTAAACAGTAGAGGAGATAGGGGACATCCTTGTCGTGTACCCCGCTGCATAAAGATTTTGGAAGAGATAGTACCATTTACTACTAGGTGAGATATAGGGTTAGAATATATTCTATGAATGCATTTTACAAAATTCCCTCTAATGCCGAATTTTCCTAGTGATGTGAATAGATGTTCCCATACTATGGAATCAAAAGCTTTAACTGCGTCTAGTGTTAAAACTGCCATATCATATCTTCTATTTGGCTGCTCCTGATTCCAAGCATAGTCTAGGAAAGTTGTTAGTTTACGTATATTCTTGCTTGAATTTCTGTTAGTCATAAACCCCGTTTGGTCCGGATGAATGAGTTTCTGTAAACACAGAGAAAATCTATTGGCTAAAATAAATGTTAGAATCTTATAATCGGTGTTTAAGACCGATATTGGTCTGTAAGACGCCGGATCCTCTGCATCTTTATCTTTCTTTAATATAAGGGAGATATTGGCCACTGTAAAATAAGCTGAAATCGGCATGCTTTCTGTATAATACTTATTATAAAGTAATTCTAATACTGGTACTAACTCTTCCTTTAGACACTTATAGAATTCAGATGGTAATCCATCAGGGCCAGCTGCTTTATTGTCTTTCAATTTATCAATAGCTTTATCAATTTCTTCTTTAGTTATAGGTTCATTTAATGCCATCAAATCCTCAGCTGGAATTTGTGCAATCACTATTTTAGCCCAGAATCTTTCCTGCCTATCCATGTCTATCTCTACTGTGGAATATAACTTCTGGTAGTACGAAGCTAAACTTTCGCAAATTTTATCAGTTTCAAAATATCTATTCTCATTATCTTTAATGGCAGATATGAAATTTTTCTTCTTTCTACATTTAGTGAGACTAGCTAGAAATTTAGCTGACCTCCCATGAAACCCCCTATAGAAACGATTTAATCTAATTTCCTCAGCTATCAGTTTTTGTTTTAAGAAAAGATCGCGTTCTTTTCTAGTAACAGTATAATTGTCCCAATTTTGGTGTGAGGGATCCCCTTTTACATCTAATGTGTAAAGAATATGTTTAGAGCTTGCTAAATCCTTCAATTTCTTAATAAAATAATTTGTATTCTTTAGATCAGATGTTATGTTTTCCATTATTATTTGGAATAAAACACATAAATAATAATAAACTTTTTCGCTTATGGGAATTTCAGAGAAAAGTGTGGAGAGTTTTTAGCATATTTGCTATCACTTGATATTAATAGAAATTGAATCTTCTTTTTTTTTTATTTACCTATGAAAATTATATATTTTTTAAAGCAGACAACCAAAGCTATTGAGCCAGGCCCATTTTGGTATATTTGATAACATTATTTGTCCTATAAATATGATCATAAAAAAAAAAAATTAAATTTTTTGAAACTTTGTGTTTGCCACTGAAATGATTTGCACACAACTACTAGAGTCATAAGACAAATGGCTGTAAAAGCTTCTCTGTGATCCCTTTTATTCAGAAATAGCAGAGGTCTATGGCTTTGCCATTGGTTCTTGGTAATTGAAAGACCACTAATTGCAGCTGCACACCACATTTCTGAAATTCCTGGCAGTGAATGGGTTAATTGGTTAGCTGTTAAAGCCACATTAACCCAAAATATTTATTTTATGTTTCAGATACAGCAGCAATTCTAATCAACTGTCTACTTTACTACTATTATCTAATTTGCTTTGTTTTCTTGATATTCTTTGTTGAAAAGTATACCTATGTAGGCACAGGAGTACTGGGAGCTAGCTGTTGATTGGTGGCATGTGAAATACACATGTGTGAATAATTAATACAATGATTAAGAAATAGTGGTTTGTTTATGTCTTCCCAATATATCAAATCTAATAATACAGGAGAGAAAACTGACATCTCCAGTTGATATAAAATGATACAGTGTAGATACAAATACAACCTCTTGTTTTATTATTTGTCACAAAAATCTAACCGGTTTGTTTGTAACATGATCCCCCACCTACTATTTGTATTAAAATGGTGTTATAGCTGTGTGACTGCACGTTTATATTACCTGCATGATCGTTAATGAATATTTCAAAGGCTTTAACAGTTATCCGGAGTTTAACTTCTCCGCTATGTTTTGTCCATTTTGCTTATCCCTATTTCCGTAATCATCACTGAATCACGTGACTACTATTAGCCAATCTTGTAGCTCCCATCCGCAAGTCAGTGAATGTGCTGCTCTTTGTATTCGCCGCACATCTAGACTGTCAGATCAAATGACAGATCGCTGTATGGTCAGATTGAAACGTATTGATACTTTTGTATATATCCACTTCTATGCAAGAGAAAGTTTTTAGCTAAATATAGAATCGGCTGTGAGGAAATAACATGAAAAGTGGTACAGTTACGGAATCCCTCATTATGCAAGTTCTATTGCTATATGGGTGTTTATATGTGAAATAAACGGACTTGTGTGTGTGTGTGTTATGTAAACTAGTATGTAGTGTCCTTAATGAGACTCTATTGATGTGACATTAGCAGTTTATTCCCAAATTAATGTGTGATTGGTTACCTAAAGTGCACATATAGTAGCTATCCGCTCTGATTGAACTAAATAAATCTAAAGTGAAAATGAATCCTAAAAAATAGTACTATTCATGATATATAATTAAAAACAAAAAATCAAAGTGCATGTGGTGAGATAATATATAGCGTCCTTAATACATCTATATTAATATTATATATATAAAATAGAGACAATCTAGATAAAATAAACTCATTCGAGATAAACTAATTTTAGATGTGTATTAAATGGTATTATATATACCCCTAACTGTGAATATAGGTGTTATTATATATCATCTTGTTTGTTTTAGTATATCTTCTGATATAGTGTAGGTCAGGGAAAACCGGTTATACAAAGGAATTCTGACTAAACTTACTGTATGTGTGAATAATAGATCATTCTCTACAAAGAAATTATAGACAGTTTTAGGACAAGGGAAGCAAGTGTAATATTTTACAATTTAATATTACAGCTAAACCATAACCTCATATTTTGTGTGTTATTTTTAGGGAAAAGTGGATGGAGAAACAAGAAAAAATAAGGAAATGTATAAAACAAGTCCTGAAATGTGACGTCATGAAGAACAATCCTGTAGAACCAGTCATTTTGCCTCCAGCAGATTGTTTGCTCAGCTCTGAGTGCTTGGAGGGAGCTTGCAAGGATCAAGAAGCCTTTTGTGTTGCCCTAAGAAATATCAGCACTTTGCTAAAACCAGGGGGTTATCTAGTGCTCTGTGGGGTCTTAAACACTAATTATTACATGGTGGGAAATGTCAAATTCTCCTCCCTGTGCTTGACAGAGGATTTTCTCAAATCAGCTCTTCATGGGGAGGGTTACAAAATTGAGTACATGAAATTATCTGACAGAAAGGAAAAGACAATGCAGGAACTATGTGATTATACTACCACTTACCTCCTTGTAGCTTGCAAACACAACTAATTACACTAATATGTAGCTCCTTTCCCCAGCTGTTTTCTTAGATCTTCTAATGCTGGTTCCCTTTTCCACTAGCAGTTGCTAGATACTCAGATACCAGTTCCTATTTCCATGAAAAGTTCCTAGATCCTCTGATACTGTTTCCAATTTCACTAACAATTACTAGATCCTCTGATACTGTTTCCAATTTCACTAACAATTACTAGATCCTCTGATACTGTTTCCAATTTCACTAACAATTACTAGATCCTCTGATACTGTTTCCAATTTCACTAACAATTACTAGATCCTCTGATACTGTTTCCAATTTCACTAACAATTCCTAGATCCACTGGCACTGATTCCCATTTCTACTAAAAGGTCCTAGATCCTCCTGATGCCAGTTCCCATTTCCACTAACAGTTCCTAGTTCATAGTAAATAAAAGTTGGCAACAAATTCAAAGCTTGTATCAAACAAAAACCTACATACTGATAAGCCCAAAAGAGTGTCTGACAAATTTATAAAGGCAAATTGAAGTCAACATTAAAGGGACATTAAACACTTTGAGATGGTAATATAAAATGATAAATTGTATATATAAAACAACTCTGCAATATACTTTCATTATTTATTTTTTCCTATTTGCCTGTAATTCCATTCTGAAATTGTGAGCTTTTCAGTTCCTGTTAGAAATGGAAGTGCAGAACTCTGTTAAATCCAGCCCAACCATTGGCTGCACACTCTAGTGACCTATTTATAACTGACCCTAATTGGCCACAGCAGAGAAGGTAACACAAGTTACAACATGGCAGCTCCCAGTGTTTTATAGACACTAAAACTTTACACTTATTTTGTCACTTTTTAAACAACTAATGAAACTTTATAAAATACATCTACATGTTAGTCATGGACTAATCTTTTCTTTGAATGCATCATTCTATCTAGCATGTATTTAGTGTTTAATGTCCCTTTAAGAGCGAGATTAAAAGTGGAGCGCTAATTTATTGCAAGCCTGTAAACGGTCAAATTTGCCTGTGTACGGCGCACGATAGATAACCAGCCATTACAAGTGGCTGGTTATTGCTAACGTGAGCTTGCGGTAGCAGTTAGTGCTCCAAAAATTAACCAGAGATCAGATCTCTGGTTAATTTTCCAAAAATGCCCCAATTGGCTCCAAAAAAAAAGTATATATATATATATTTTTTTAATACATTTAAAAAAAAATTAAAAAAATAAAAAACAACTGCCCAAAGCAGTTTTTAGGGGTTAAAGTTGGCGGGTGTGGGGTGTTTGAAAAAAAATGGCACTGAAAAGTGTTTTTACATTGTGGTCTTTAACAAACCATAACCAAGAGAAAGAAAGAAATTTGATCATGAAAATCACTTGAAAGGCATTTTTAAAATTGAACATTCTTTCTAAATCTTGAAAGTTTAAAGTGCAGTGTTGTTAGATACGTTAAACTTTTATTGTCTTGTTTTGTCTGCAAGTGGTAATGTTTGTCTTATATTTCATGACAGATCTACAGATTACGCTAAACTCTGCAAGTGCAGCACACACAAGGAAGGAACAACGTGCTCAGACCACACACTGACACTGAGTAATCCATTTAAAAACATACAGTAAAGATTAAATACAATATTTAAATAATCCTCTTCCAAAAGGAAATATAATCAAATAAATAATATTGAGCTTCTGTTGATTTGACTCTTTTATTAAGCAATATATTGCGCAGAAGAAATTTTAGATAATTATTTCTGTTTGTTGAATTCCATAAGAGATCTCAAAAACACAGTGGACCCAGTAATCTAAAGGTCTCAGTTTGGTGAAATCTAAAATCTCTTGTCAGTACTGATTCTCAAAGAATTTTAGAAAGACAAATTTTAGCTTGAGAGCTGTTTATCTCACTATGCAGGGCTCTGTGTGTGAATGCCAGACACCTATACTACATATAATGCTCAACGAGAAATCCCAAATCATTTAGAGTGAGTGTTTGATCATTAGGCCTTGTAGTAACTCACAGAGCAAACTAGCTTTAACTTTACGTCTGTGTTCTCAGGAGCATATTACATCAATTACTTCCTGAAGTGTTGAGAAAATGTTTCTCTGGAGAGTTAATGTTTAAAACATTTTCTTCTTTTTAAACACTGAAATGCACACGTAAGCACTTTTCTTATTTGCTGTGTTTAGTACAGAGGTCTTCTCTCACGCTTATGTTCACCATAATAAGCATCTGAATAGTTCTCATAAATTGCCCAATGTTTGTACTAACTCCTGGCCTCAAATAAAATGCAAAATTGCAAGCAAATTTGTGTAATTGTTCAGAAATTATATGGATAAAAAAACTATGACAAGGGCCAGAAGTTTTGTACAAAAAAAAAACAAGTGTCTGTAAGTGTAGATAAAAAAAATAATTGGCGACAACATACTAAACGTGCGACTCGATTCCCTGTACTCTACTCAATCGGCGCCTTTTTTAAGAAGCAGCTCAATTGCGGTCCGGTGCTAAGTTCCAGGAGCCAGCTAGGCAGGTGAGGTTTTGCCGGCCCTCCATCGTTTACCGCATCTCCTTGACAAAATATGCATTGTCATGAACAATGTCGATTATTTAAAGTATTGCAGGTATCTTAAAAGGTATTTAATGGTTGCTTCTATTATTTCAAACTTAAATATATATTTTAAAATATATGTTTATGTTTAAAATAATAGAAAGCGTCATTAAATAAAGAAACAGACTTGCGTGGCAGGAGATGGTAAAGTTTAAAAATATTCCTTTATTTCAAAGCTTAAAAAGACATCACATCATAAAAAGCCGGCGCAGCATTCGTCTTACGAGTTTCAGCTTGCGCCTTACTCATAGACCGCGCTGCACCTGCCAAGCAGCCTGATTAAATACATGTGTAACTCAGTGACGTTATTGCTCTGATAGATGTTAACCCATTATAAGCCTTAGCTATCCTCTCATCTATACAGCACAGTCATACACATTGCTATGTGCAATTATACTGAAACAAATAACAACAGTAAGTCTGTAAACTTTATATGTTTTTGCATGCACCTTCTTATGCTTAGATACTAAAGTCTAATGTATATAGAGAATTAAGATAGCATTTTGAATTTCTGCTAGCTAGTAGAAACTAAATATTAAATGCAACCATATTTCTTTGTGTATTTAACCTCTATTATATGTGCGTCTATTAACCATAATAAAATTGTTCAAATTTCCAATATTTATAATTATGCGTAAGACATCTAACATAAAATATGCATTAATAAATTACCTGCAATTATAATCTGGTTGATTTACTATGTCAGCATCAAGTGCATATTCTCTATCATATCATACATCATTACACATATACGGTTACAGGGATACACCACTAAAAGCTCATCATGCTCCTGATATGTCAAATAGCTACTGCCCATATCAGTATGGATGGAAACAAAGAGTCCAGTACTTACATGCTGTTATTCCCTAAACTCCTATTATATACATAAATATACATTCACAAAGATTAAATCTGACACTTAGTTTACAGAAAAGTGTTTCAATTCAGATATTATAAAAAGCACCTATGAGTCAAATATCGGCAACCTTGATTACTATTTTGATAAAGTGTGCTATCTGGAAATAACTGAATACATGCCTAATCATTTTTGGTTTATATTCCTCTTCGAAACCCATGCATCTTTATTCCCCAAAATTAATTAAATCAGCATAAATGTTTAGACCTCCTGGGGCCCTTGTTTTTAATTTAAATATCCAGAAAGCTACCGTTTGTAAAGCAATTTTTCCCTATTACCTCCCCTCCATGGGCTCTATGATCTGCCATCTAAAATAATTTTCATGATGAAATACTCTACAGAAGGGGAAGGAACAAAAGAGATAAAGGGGATGATAACCACCAATAATCACCTAATCAACACCCGATACAGGTATAGGGGGTAGTTAAGAGATTATGGCCTATAAATGGTAACTATCAATAATCACCTAATCACAGAGGAAAACTTTCCCTGAAGTATATAAATCTGATCCCGCCTATATGTGACTTGGTTCATCTGAAAGATTTAGTTAGGAATTTTCAACTGAATCGGGTCGTCAGAATTAAGTTTGTTGTGCTGTTTGGGTTGGCCAAATATTTGTTCAATTGCATTAATGCCTATGGGAAGCGAACAAACCATTTCTTTTAGTAATAAAATTACACTGCTAAGAAATGCCAGCAATAGAAAGATTCAGTGCTAAATGGGACACGAGAACATGCAGGAACTAAAACAATTATTACTGTAATGCTCGTGGGATACTCCTCTATCAGACCGAACTCGGCCAGTAGTCTTGTTATCCCAGCGCCGAGCCGGAATGATAGGGAATATCCCAGATCAGAGAAAGTTAGTAAGATGAGGAAGGCGGCACTCACCACAGGCAGGGCAGTCCAAGGACAAACCACTAGAACGGTCAGGCAGGCAGGGTTTGGCAACAGCAATGCAGTCCAAGGGCACACCACTAGAATGGTTAGGCAGGCAGGCAGGATTTGGCAAAAATAAAGCAGTCCAAGAACACACCACTAGAATGGTCAGACAGGCAGGGTTCAGCAACACAGAGGCAATCCAGAACAACAGGGGTTAATAAACAGAGTAGTCAGACAGGCAGGGTTCAGCAGCAGTATATCAATCCAGTAGCTAAGGGGTATAGCAGGCAGAGTAGTCAGACAGGCAGGGATCAGCAGCAGTATATTTATCTAGCAGTTAAGGGCTATAGCAGGCAAAGTAGTCAGACATGGATCCAGAACAAAGAAGCGCACTGAGAGGCATCGGCTGAATCAAATCCAAAATTTTAATATGTTCAAAGTAAAAACATATCATACGGTCAGTACACAACCAGCAACATATCAGGTGTGTGAACAGGAACTCAACGCAGATGCGTTTTGTGCGCTTGCGCACTTGGTCACTGCTTACCTGAGCTCCTGTTCGGACTCCTTTTTATAAATCTACAATTAAAGAGGTATACCTATACTCTAAAACACCTGATATCCAATTATTAAAGTAAAAAATTCTGAAGCAGTATTAATAGATAAATCTTAATTTGTCTAAGACATATATCACAAACATGTTCAAACATCTATCCTTAAATATTAATCCTTAATTGAAACATAACTTGTCTGAGTCATATATCAAAGGCATGATATAACTTCCATCACATATAAATATTTTTAGATACAAAATCATTTGAATCATAGTGGAAAAATGTACATATGATTTAATAATCCCATGATTATATATATGCTAGTAGTCAATACAAACACAGATAATCTCCCCACAGATTTATAATTCTGAACTATCTGACAGTTTGATATATCAACTAATTAAAATATAGAAATATCCAAAATAGTTATCATGCTGTACAGTATATCACCTAGGTCCTAAAGGGGACTATTTATATAATATAAACTGCCTGCAGACACTTAAATGTCTAATCCAAGTTAAAACATTAGATCAGGTAAATAAATCGAGATCACGTCTCATATTGAGACCTGATGGAAAGCTAGATTGCAGGGTAAAGATCCAAAAAATCTCCCTCTTATTAAGGATCAATTCTCTATCACCCTCCCCCCCCCCCCCTTCTCCAAAGGGGCACAAAATCTATGCCTTGTACAGAAAGGGCAGAGGGATCTGCGTTATATAAGGTTTTAAAATGCCTGGCAACAGGGGTGTCAGAAAAAATTGTCCTCAATAGAACACAGATGTTCTAGGAACCTTTCTTTTAAGGGCCTAATAGTTTTGCCTGTATATTGTTTTTTACAGATTTTGCATGTTAACAAATAGATGACATGAGTAGTAGCGCAGTTGATAAAGAAGTTAATGTTATGTTCACATTCTGTGCTCTGGGATTTAAAGTTGTCTCCTTCAGACACAAATCCACGTTTTGCAGATTGGTCTTCTGCACTTAAAAAATCCTTTCTTTTTGTGTAGCCAACATTTGTGTCAGATTATGCTTTGTACAAACCCTCTCTCCTTTTAGTTACACCCACAATTCTCTGATTCGTTCCTCCTTCTTTAAGAGAGCAGCTCACCTTTCACTCCCTGCTCAGTATTGAAGTCACTACACCTGTGAGGATTCCCAAGCTGTTTGCTAATAGCTTCTCTTCACTCCAGGAAGGATTTCTGAGCCCTTTCTACTTGCCATATATTGCCACTTTGAACTTCCTTGAACTTGTCACTTTATTTACAGTGGGGTAAGGTACCTTAACTTTGATGTTTACTTTTTCACTGCTTTTTCCATTGCCGCAGCTCATACCCCTGTGTGAACTACTGCCTGTCAGCAATCTGCAGCGGAGTTGCGAGTGAAGCGTGACGTCACTTCCGGTCCTGTACCGGACTCTGCCAAACCACTCTGTGACATTAACGAAGGTACACAGCAACTACTTTTACTCTTTCAAGTTATCTGCAAGGTACTTTTCTCAGCTGTCATCATCCTATGTACACATACAGCTAAACTTACTACCAACTATCTGAACTGTGCATTAGATATGATATTTGTACCGGGGTTTCTACCTAAGTTCCACTCCATGTACTGATACACTGTTGCCTGAGTTTTTTCCTTTTCTTGTTACACTTCTGATAATATCTCAGTGTGATAATTATCAGTTAGTAGTCTACCTCTTTCAGTATCCTACTGAGTGAGTATATTCATAAAGATATATAATTATATTGAACCATTAGACTGAAGGATTCCTTTTTCAGCAATAAAGGATTCAGACAGTCTGGTGTAACAAATATACATTTACTTAGTACTGCAGTTGAGTTCCACCCCTTCTTTCTGTAAACAGATTCTGATATAATACTGAGCCAAAAGTAACTATGGAACCAGCAGACTTAAGACAAATAGTATATAACCTTACTCAAAAAGTTGATCAGCTTGCACAGGGTCTCCATGATTTACAGATTGAAAATGCTGCCCTAAGAAAGGTTATTACAGATTCTATTGCTATTAAACATAACCAAACTGAGAGTTGTATTGAACCACAAGTTTCCCTTCCAGATCTATTCTGTGGAAACAGAAAAGCCTACAGGCAATTTAAAAATGCCTGTCTCCTATTATTTTCTATGAAACCTAGGACCTACCCCACTGATAGAGTAAAAGTCCTCACCACAATCTCCTTTCTCAGGGGGGATCCAAGGAACTGGGCTGATAAGTTCATAGAAAATCAGGATCCCATTTTAACTTCTCTTGTGGATTTCTTTACTAGTATGGATGAAATGTTTCAAGATACAGATGTTCAGCTTACTGCTGAGATGAGTCTCAGGAATCTGAAGCAGGGGAAAAGACCCGTGGAAGACTACATCACAGACTTTAAACAGTTCGCCACGGATGCTCTCTGGACCCCAGTCGCCCTCCGTAATCAATTTCGCTTAGGACTCTCAGAGTTGTTAAAAGACGAATTCGCCAGAATTGAACTACCTACAACTCTTGAAGCATTCATGAAGATGGCTGTTCAGATAGACCGACGATTACGTGAGAGGAAGGCAGAGAAGTATACAACAGATCCAAAACCTAAGACCTCCAACAGCTCCACCACCTCAACTTCTGTTACTCCTACAAAACCCTCTGTAGAACCTATGGAGATTGGCTTTCTTAGAGGCCCCCTCTCTCAGGAAGAGAAACAACGCAGACGCATAAAAAACCTTTGTTTGTATTGCGCCAATCCGACCCACAGTGTCCAGGATTGTCCTCTTCTTCTGAAGAATAAGAAATGTAAGTCCTCTAATTTGTATACATCTCTTCTCTCTCTGATGCAACCTTCTTATTGTACTCTGTCTGTCTCCCTACAGCTGGAACAAAGTCTTCTGAGGATCAATGATGCTATTATTGATTCCGGCGCTTCAGGGAACTACTTGGACCATGACTTCTGTCTCAAGAAAAACATTCCTCTCATTAAAAAGTCCACTCCAATACCTATCAGAGTCATAGATGGTTCTATCATGTGTTCTGGCCCTATAACTCATGAGACGATACCTGTAATGCTCAATATAGCTGGACATTTTGAGTTAATTTCTTTTGATGTACTCCCTTCACCTCATTTTTGTTTGGTTTTAGGGTTAAAGTGGCTACAAGTTCACAACCCCACTATTGTTTGGCACCCTTTTCAAATAAAGTTTTCTTCCACTTATTGCAGAGATACATGTCTCCCTAGTCCTCTTTTGTTACACTCGACTATTGTTTCTGAGGGGTTACCCCCTCAGTACTCCGAATTTAAGGATGTCTTTAGTAAGGTTGAGGCAGAGAATCTACCACCTCATAGGGCATATGATTGCCCCATAGATCTTCAACCAGGTGCCCGTATTCCCTTTGGTCACTTATACCCCTTGAGCACTCCTGAACTGGAGCATCTTAAAGTGTATCTTGACGACAACTTAAAAAAAGGTTTTATTAGGCCTTCAACCTCCCCTGCTGGCGCTGGGTTTTTCTTTGTTCGTAACAAAGATTCCAGCCTCAGGCCTATCATTGTTTATCGTGAACTGAACAAATGCACGATCAAAAACCGTTACCCCCTGCCTCTTATACCAGAGATGATAGAAAGACTTTCAGAGGCTACCATTTTCACTAAGCTCGACTTAAGGGGGGCTTATAATCTCATTAGGATCAAAGAGGGACACGAGTGGCTAACGGCATTTAGGACCAGGTATGGTCTATTCGAATATCTTGTAATGCCGTTTGGCCTTTGCAATGCCCCTGCCACTTTTCAGTTCTTCATCAACGATGTTTTCCGTGATCTCCTGGATATATGTCTTGTTATATATCTGGATGATATACTCATCTATTCCAGGACTCATGAAGATCATGTGAGGCATGTCAGACAGGTCCTTGCACGTCTCAGAGCACATAAACTCTACGCTAAACTGGAGAAATGCAAATTTCATACAACCCAGGTTTCTTTTCTGGGATATGATATATCCCCATCTGGAATTCAAATGCAGAAAGAAAAAGTTGAAGCTGTTCTGGATTGGCCTGAACCTAAGACCAAAAAAGACCTCCAACGCTTCCTTGGGTTTTCAAACTATTATAGGAAATTTATTAAAGGATTTTCTAAAATAGTGAAACCTCTCACGGTTTTAACTGGGTCTACAACATCTTTCTCATGGGGTTTAAAAGCTAAAGAAGCTTTCCAGTATCTAAAAACCAGATTCACCTCTGCGCCAATTCTTCAATTTCCTAATCCTTCATACCAATACACCCTGGAAGTTGACTCTTCAGATTTTGCCATTGGAGCCGTACTCTCTCAACAAAAATCTCAAACTGATCCTCTCCATCCAATTTCATACTTCTCCAAACTTATGTCACCTGCCGAACAGAATTATGCCATTGGCGACAAGGAGTTGTTGGCCATCCGACGCTCTCTTGAACATTGGAGACATCTCCTGGAAGGCACTACTATACCAATCAATATATTTACAGATCACAAGAACCTTCAATATCTTCAGTCTAATAAAACTTTATCTGCTAGACAGGTTCGTTGGAGCCTGTACTTTGACCGCTTCAATTTTGTTATCATTTACAGACCAGCTAATAAGAATATCAAAGCTGATGCTCTTTCTCGTCTACCTGAACGATCTGTAAATCTATCCGCCAGAAAGGACATTGTTTCCCCACATTGCTTCGTAGGTCTCACTACCCCTTTCTTTACTGATCTTCAGAATTACTGCAATGAACAATCAACTCCTCCTGAACCAACTTTAGTCAAGACTAATGGTATCTATTACCATGGAGAGAAAATTTTTATACCACCTTCCTTGAGGACAAACGTTATACAGTCCTGCCATGACATTCCTTTAGCAGGACACCCAGGTGTCCAACGAACTCTTGATCTTGTCTCTCGGACTTACTGGTGGCCACTCATGAAATCCACTATTTCTGAATACATTGCCAGTTGTAGGACTTGTATCACCTGTAAACCCGAAAGAAAACCACCTTTTGGGTTGCTTATGCCATTACCAATTCCCAACAAGCCTTGGCATCATGTGTCCATGGATTTTATAGTAGACTTACCACCATCAAAAGGACAAACGACTATACTCGTTGTCATTGATTTACTCACTAAAATGGCACATTTTATTCCATTCCATAAACTCCCTACTTCCTCTGAAACCGCTACCCTTTTCATAGACCACATCATCAAATTACACGGGATCCCATCCATCTTAACGACTGATAGGGGTACGCAATTCACCTCAAAATTTTGGAGCAAGTTATGTGAATTGACCAAGATGGAACATCGCTTTACCACAGCTTTTCATCCGCAAACGAATGGACAATCGGAAAGGTTGAATCAATGGCTTGAACATTTCTTGAGATGTTATTGTTCCTATCAACAGAATGACTGGATGACATATCTCTCTATGGCAGAATTTGCTTACAATAACCTATCTAATTCATCTACCAAAATGACACCTTTTTTTGCAAATTATGCTTACCACCCCACAATGACTTTCTCAACTCTTCCTTCCTCAGATTCACCTGTCATCGATGATCTCCATTGTTCACTTCAGGAGAATTTTAACCAGATACAGGAAAACATCCGCAAGTCCCAGCTGTCCCAGAAACATTACTACGACCTTCGGAGACGTAAGCCTCCCGATTACGCTATAGGTGATTTAGTCTGGCTCTCCACTCGAAACTTGAAACTACAAATACCATCCAAAAAGATGGCCAGTCTTTTCTTAGGTCCATTCCCTATCCAGAAGGTTGTCAATGCCAACGCTGTCAGATTGAACCTCCCCAGCTCCTTGAAGATACATCCTACGTTTCACGTCTCGCTACTGAAACCTTATTCACCCGCAAGGGATAGACGGATCCTTCTACCTCCTACAAATCTTCCTCTGGCACCGGATGAGTACGAAGTTGACACCATATTGGACTCCAGGTTCTACAGGGGTGTTCTTCAATATTTAGTGAGGTGGAAGAATTATTCCAGTGATGAGGACTCCTGGGAACCACTCTCCAACCTCAACTCACCTAGACTTCTCTCTTTGTATCATCGTCGCCATCCTGACCGACCTCGTCCCCTCGCTGTGGAACAGCGTCCTTGAAGGGGGGATTCTGTCAGATTATGCTTTGTACAAACCCTCTCTCCTTTTAGTTACACCCACAATTCTCTGATTCGTTCCTCCTTCTTTAAGAGAGCAGCTCACCTTTCACTCCCTGCTCAGTATTGAAGTCACTACACCTGTGAGGATTCCCAAGCTGTTTGCTAATAGCTTCTCTTCACTCCAGGAAGGATTTCTGAGCCCTTTCTACTTGCCATATATTGCCACTTTGAACTTCCTTGAACTTGTCACTTTATTTACAGTGGGGTAAGGTACCTTAACTTTGATGTTTACTTTTTCACTGCTTTTTCCATTGCCGCAGCTCATACCCCTGTGTGAACTACTGCCTGTCAGCAATCTGCAGCGGAGTTGCGAGTGAAGCGTGACGTCACTTCCGGTCCTGTACCGGACTCTGCCAAACCACTCTGTGACATTAACGAAGGTACACAGCAACTACTTTTACTCTTTCAAGTTATCTGCAAGGTACTTTTCTCAGCTGTCATCATCCTATGTACACATACAGCTAAACTTACTACCAACTATCTGAACTGTGCATTAGATATGATATTTGTACCGGGGTTTCTACCTAAGTTCCACTCCATGTACTGATACACTGTTGCCTGAGTTTTTTCCTTTTCTTGTTACACTTCTGATAATATCTCAGTGTGATAATTATCAGTTAGTAGTCTACCTCTTTCAGTATCCTACTGAGTGAGTATATTCATAAAGATATATAATTATATTGAACCATTAGACTGAAGGATTCCTTTTTCAGCAATAAAGGATTCAGACAGTCTGGTGTAACAAATATACATTTACTTAGTACTGCAGTTGAGTTCCACCCCTTCTTTCTGTAAACAGATTCTGATAATTTGTTGGCTCTTGGCTTGAGATCCGAAGGAGACAAATAATTCCCTAATGTTTTCCCATTTCTGGGTATATATTCACAGCCACCTTCAATGATATGTTTCAAAATAGGATCTGTATATAAGATGGGCAAAGATTCTTTAACAATGCCACGGATTTTGTTAAATTCCAGGCTATACGTCGTAATAAATTTAGGTTTCTGTTTTTGTTTAGTGTTTTGTTTGCTGTATTTCTTTTTATAGTTAAGTAAATCTTCCCTGCAAAGATTGTCAACATGACTTTTGGCCTTGCTTAAAACTTGCTCAGTATATCCTCTCTTTTCAAGTCTGACTATGGCTTCTTGGGCTTGTATCTGATTATCCATTTCTGTGGTGCAGTTTCTCTTTATACGTATTAATTCACCTTTAGGTATACCTCTTACTACGTGTCTGGGTTGACAAGAATTATACTGTAAAATAGTGTTCCCTCCTGTTGGTTTTCTGAATACATTTGTATCCACACTTAACGTAATTTCATTGCTGGAAATTTTGTTCATTCGTGAATTTAATCCCACATTTGTTTTGATTGAGATATTCACAGAAATCCTTGGTTTCTGCCTCAGTACCGTCAAAAATAAAAAACTAAGAAATTTACACAGACGAGAAATATCTAAAAAAAGGCAAACGTCAACATAATCTTACCAGCAAAGAGAAACAAGCTTTAAAAAACTCACTGATGATGATAACCTCATCATTAGACAGTCTGACAAAGGAGGCAATGTAGTTGTTCTCAACCGAGAAGACTACATAGCTGAAGCCACAAGGCAACTCAATGATAAAGAAGTGTACAGCAAACTTCAATGTAATTATGTATCAAAGTAAAGGTTAGCCTATATATAGCACATGAATGGCTACCCTAAAATACGGGAGTTAGTTCCAAAAAACACCCAATTATAGAAGTAATGAAGAAAGGTAAATGAGCGAGGAAAAGCTGCTATATAAGAGGTTAAAAGAGCAGAGTTAATATGACTAATACAGCTATGGATAAAATACAGTGGTAGATGTCTTATGTAACTAATAAAAACAGATGAGACCTGAGCAAGTATAAGATTAAAAAACAATTAATAATAATATTTAATAATCATAATAATGACACAAATGAAAAAAGACCACCGGTGGTTTTGTAAATTCATAAAAAATTCATGGATTAAAAATGGTCAGGATAAATGTCAGAAAAAATGTCAGAAAAAAAAAGTTCATAAGAAAAAGGATCCAAATGAATAGTCCAATGTGAAAATACAAAAAAGTATATCCTTTTAAAAATTCATAGAAAATTCATAAAAATACAGTTCCAATGCTGAGAGGGTAATTCTTATACAGCTTTTAAGCTGAAACACGTTGAAGAACTAAGACAAACATATGGGCTGTTGGCTGAAGGCCATACTGAAGTTTTTATAGAGAGTTCTCTGTTACGTCATTTGTAAACCGTAAACCAGCCTGAATTTCATTGCAACAGAGTAACGGATCACAATTTCTACTTGGTCTAAATTGTTGCAACCTGGATTTGCAAACTTTGTCTGAGGCGCAGACCACCCGGCAATCCGTGACTCTGATTGGTTGGAGACCTGTCATGTGACTTCACACACGCCGAGGATCGACTATTAGTGAAGGTAATACTTGGGCGTTCTCCAAACACATACGCCAAGGAACGACTACCAGCAAAAGTATTACTTGGGCATTCTCCAGCACACCGATAAGGTAATCTGTCGAGTGGGTACAAACCCTTACACTAACATCACACGGAGAAGCACTTCTTATACCAGCTCCAGCAACGGAACTGCCTTCTCATATTGCTCCACGCTATAGAAATTACCCTTTCTCAGCATTGGAACTGTATTTTTATGAATTTTCTATGAACTTATAAAAGGATATACTTTTTTGTATTTTCACATTGGACTATTCATTTGGATCCTTTTTCTTATGAACTTTTTTTTTCTGACATTTTTTCTGACATTTATTCTGACCATTTTGAATCCATGAATATTTTATGAATTTACAAAACCACCGGTGGTCTTTTTTCATTTGTGTCATTATTATGATTATTAAATATTATTATTAATTGTTTTTTAACCTTATACTTGCTCGGGTCTCATCTGTTTTTATTAGTTACATAAGACATCTTCCACTGTATTATATCCATAGCTGTATTAGTCATATTAACTCTGCTCTTTTAACCTCTTATATAGCAGCATTTCAGTGCTCCCTTACCTTTCTTCATTACTTCAATGTAATCCCACACAACAATTTGAAAATGAAATGATAGGAATCATCCTGTATGCAAGACATAACTACATCATTAATGAGACAATTCAAGAAGCTCTCATTCCACAACATCCGGTGACTCCTATATTTCACTATTTTCCAAAAATACACCAAAACCCTGTATCCCCCCCAGGCAGGCCCATTAGAGAGTCACGTCACAATTGTTTGTGTGTATGTTTCCCAGTATAATACCATGTCCCTATAGAGGTCTAGCTTCCCCAGCTTCCAATAGTAAAATCTCTCCAAGGTACTATTGGTCTATACCTCGGATTTCCATTCATTCAAGTTTGGAATGTTTGGGGTTTTCGATTTCCTTGGTATCAATTGTTTTGCTGCATTAAGGATAAGGAGGAATTTTTTATTTTATTTTACATGGGATTTTGGGATTATCATGAAGAAATACTATTTCCGGAGTCAGTGTTATCTGAACTTTTAGGATTGATTCAATTTCCAAGGAAATTTGACTCCAGAATGAATTAATGCCCCCACACTCCCACCAGATATGTAGCATGTCTTCCCTATGGAAAGCCATGGAATTTTTTATTGACACACATAGTAACTTTGAGCCGTCAACAAAAATATTTTTACTAAGATCAATTGAATATCTACTCACACATAATATTTTTATGTTTCAGAGTAGTTGCTATCTCCAGAGGCGTGGGACAGCAATGGGAGCAAAATTTGCCCCCTCCTATGCCAACCTGTTTATGGGTTGGTGGGAGCAGTCCCACGTCTATAGAGATGGCAATCCCTTTAGAGACAGGATTGTTCAGTTTTTTAGCTACATACAGTAGATGATTTGTTTTTCATTTTTGACGGTACTGAGGCAGAAACCAAGGATTTCTGTGAATGTCTCAATCAAAAGAAATGTGGGATTAAATTCACAAATAAACAAAATCCGAAGGTAATTAACTTCCTGGACCTTACTATTTCCAGCAATGAAATTACGTTAAGTGTGGATACAAAGGAATTCAGAAAACCAACAGGAGGGAACACTATTTTACAGTATAATTCTTGTCAACCCAGACACGTAGTAAGAGGTATACCTAAAGGTGAATTAATACGTATAAAGAGAAACTGCACCACAGAAATGGATAATCAGATACAAGCCCAAGAAGCCATAGTCAGACTTGAAAAGAGAGGATATACTGAGCAAGTTTTAAGCAAGGCCAAAAGTCATGTTGACAATCTTTGCAGGGAAGATTTACTTAACTATAAAAAGAAATACAGCAAACAAAACACTAAACAAAAACAGAAACCTAAATTTATTACGACGTATAGCCTGGAATTTAACAAAATCCGTGACATTGTTAAAGAATCTTTGCCCATCTTATATACAGATCCTATTTTGAAACATATCATTGAAGGTGGCTGTGACTATATACCCAGAAATGGGAAAACATTAGGGAATTATTTGTCTCCTTCGGATCTCAAGCCAAGAGCCAACAAATGTTGGCTACACAAAAAGAAAGGATTTTTTAAGTGCAGAAGACCAATCTGCAAAACGTGGATTTGTGTCTGAAGGAGACAACTTTAAATCCCAGAGCACACAATGTGAACATAACATTAACTTCTTTATCAACTGCGCTACTACTCATGTCATCTATTTGTTAACATGCAAAATCTGTAAAAAAAACAATATACAGGCAAAACTATTAGGCCCTTAAAAGAAAGGTTCCTAGAACATCTGTGTTCTATTGAGGACAATTTTTTCTGACACCCCTGTTGCCAGGCATTTTAAAACCTTACATAATGCAGATCCCTCTGCCCTTTCTGTACAAGGCATAGATTTTGTGCCCCTTTGGAGAAGGGGGGGGTGATAGAGAATTGATCCTTAATAAGAGGGAGATTTTTTGGATCTTTACCCTGCAATCTAGCTTTCCATCAGGTCTCAATATGAGACGTGATCTCGATTTATTTACCTGATCTAATGTTATAACTTGGATTAGACATTTAAGTGTCTGCAGGCAGTTTATATTATATAAATAGTCCCCTTTAGGACCTAGGTGATATACTGTACAGCATGATTAGGGATGGGCGAATGTTTCGCAACATTCGAAAAACGGCACGAATTTTAACACATTCGTTCGTTCGAATCGAATTTCGAATGTTTACATAACATTCTAACATTCGATTTTCGAATGTTCAGTTTCGAATTTTACGATTACATTTGAAAATATTCTAATTCGAAAAATTCGAATTTAGATTGTAATAGTATTTCTAATGCTTTTTCTTTAAATGTAATATTCGAATTATGCAATATTCGAATTCGAAAAATTCGAATTTAGATTGTAATAGTATGTCTAATGCTTTTTCTTTATATGTAATTTTCGAATTATGCAATATACGAATTCGAAAAATTCGAATTTAGATTGTAATAGTATTTCTAATGCTTTTTCTTTAAATGTAATATTCGAATTATGCAATATTCGAATTCGAAAAATTCGAATTTAGATTGTAATAGTATTTCTAATGCTTTTTCTTTAAATGTAATATTCGAATTATGCAATATTCGAATTCGAAAAATTCGAATTTAGATTGTAATAGTATTTGTAATGCTTTTTCTTTAAATGTAATATTCGAATTATGCAATACGTGTATTCGAATTCGAAAAATTCGAATTTAGATTGTAATAGTATTTCTAATGCTTTAAAATGTAATATTCGAATTATGCAATATTCGAATTCGAAAAGTTCGAATTTATATTCGAATTCGAAAAATTCGAATTTATGTTTGTAATAGTATTTGTAATGTTTTCTTTAAATATAATATTCGAATTATGCAATATTCTAAATGGAAACATTCAAAATGATATATTTGTATCTATTATGTATCAATTTACTAAATTCCCACCCTACCACATGAACTATTGAACTTCTGAATAGTATTTGTTAAATAGAATGTTAAATTCGAAATTTCGAATGTGGACATTCGATATAATTATAAACATTCGAATTCGAAAGTGACATTCGAAAACTGTAAATAACATTCGATTTTCGAATTTTTAAGAATATTCGTTCTTATCGACATTCAAATTTAGAATTCGAATTTCGGTAATAACATTCGTTCTACATTCGAAATTCGAAAATTTACACATTCGCCCATCCCTAAGCATGATAGCTATTTTGGATATTTCTATATTTTAATAAGTTGATATATCAAACTGTCAGATAGTTCAGAATTATAAATCTGTGGGGAGATTATCTGTGTTTGTATTGACTGCTAGCATATATATAATCATGGGATTATTAAATCATATGTACATTTTTCCACTATGATTCAAATGATTTTGTATCTAAAAATATTTATATGCGATGGAAGTTATTTCATGCCTTTGATATATGACTCAGACAAGTTATGTTTCAATTAAGGATTAATATTTAAGGATAGATGTTTGAACATGATTTTGATATATGTCTCAGACAAATTAAGATTTATCTATTAATACCGCTTCAGAATTTTTTACTTTAATAATTGGTTATCAGGTGTTTTAGAGTATAGATATACCTCTTTAATTGTAGATTAATAAAAAGGAGTCTGAACAGGAGCTCAGGTAAGCAGTGACCAAGTGCGCAAGCGCACAAAACGCGTCTGCGTTGAGCTCCTGTTCACACACCTGATATGTTGTTTTTTGTTGTGTACTGAAAAGGGAGCAAATGTTTTTATTAACTGGTAATATACACAACCCCCAGCAGTCACAAATGTCACCGCAGATCATGGAGCAAATGGCATTTCTCAGATGTAACATTCCAAAACTAAGTTACCCTGCTCTGTATTCCAAAACACTGATTGATTTTTAAATATTTTCCACTAAAGCTCCTTCCTGCTCTGTAGTGGCTGGTCATCATCTGTCAATGCCAAATTCTCAGGGTACTATTGGGCACTATGTTTAAGGGGCTCTAAATATGTGTTTGCCATTTTCTTCCACTGCAGGTGTATTTATTTTATGTACTGTGAGTCCTACCTTTTTCACTAAGTCTGATGCTGCTGCAACTCCTGCTCCTGCCTTTCCGGTTCTGTGGTGGTCATCAGTTAAAGGTAAAAATCATAGTTAACTGTTACCCACTGTGTAAAGGGACTCTAGACATGTTTTTCCGACACCTTTGGAGGTGTATTTTGGGGTTTTGTGTACTGGAGGCCTATCTAGTTCAATAAATCTGCTACCTGCTGCCTTTCCTGCTCCTGCACTTTTGCTCTGTGGTAGAAATGATTTGTTAACTACAATGTTATGGAGCATGTGTGCGAGAAAGTGAGGAATGGGGGTAAAAATGGGAAAAGAAAGATTAGAAGGGGAGACAATAGGGTGGTGGAAAAAGGTAGTACTAGTGAATAACTGATATTTCTGTAATTATCAAATGCTTTTCATTTCAATTTATTGTTTGAATTATCTTCTTAATTGTCACGCCACACTAGCCATTGCTAGGGGCGCGGCGTCTCCTTCCCTGCTCATTGCCAGGGGTTGTGTCGGGTCCGGATGCGTGGGGCGCTGACGTCATCGGACTTCTGTGGCGCAAATCCTGCACCTATGTAAGTTTAACTACAATGATCTGTCACTGCCCAAGTATAGGTGTTACTTTGTGTGCTCCTGGGTGTGACAGATCGTTGTATTTATTTTCCTATTTTGTGTATGATCCCTGCCTGCCTGACTACCAAGACATATGTCACCAGGTCACAGATGATCCAGAAAAATTATGCATGAGTACTGATGTTGTAAATCTGTCAAATGTAAAATGTTGTAAATCGGCTATAGTACACCTATCTGAAAAATTGAAGTCACCTTGTTCTATGATATCCATATTCTTCACTTCAATCTCTCCTTCTATTTGTTCCTGCTCATCACTAACGCCATAAAAATGTTTTTGTAATGTAATTTTACGGACAAATTTATTTGTGTCCAAAATAGTTTCAAATAAATTAAAGTGGCAAGCAGGGACAAAATTAAGCCCTTTAGAAAGAACATCAGTGTCAGTTTTAGATAATATTACATTTGACAGATTTACAACATCAGTACTCATGCATATTTTTCTGGATCATCTGTGACCTGGTGACATATGTCTTGGTAGTCAGGCAGGCAGGGATCATACACAAAATAGGAAAATAAATACAACGATCTGTCACACCCAGGAGCACACAAAGTAACACCTATACTTGGGCAGTGACAGATCATTGTAGTTAAACTTACATAGGTGCAGGATTTGCGCCACAGAAGTCCGATGACGTCAGCGCCCCACGCATCCGGACCCGACACAACCCCTGGCAATGAGCAGGGAAGGAGACGCCGCGCCCCTAGCAATGGCTAGTGTGGCGTGGCGTGACAATTACAAAGATAATTCAAACAATAAATTGAAATGAAAAGCATTTGATAATTACAGAAATATCAGTTATTCACTAGTACTACCTTTTTCCACCACCCTATTGTCTCCCCTTCTAATCTTTCTTTTCCCATTTTTACCCCCATTCCTCACTTTCTCGCACACATGCTCCATAACATTGTAGTTAACAAATCATTTCTACCACAGAGCAAAAGTGCAGGAGCAGGAAAGGCAGCAGGTAGCAGATTTATTGAACTAGATAGGCCTCCAGTACACAAAACCCCAAAATACACCTCCAAAGGTGTCGGAAAAACATGTCTAGAGTCCCTTTACACAGTGGGTAACAGTTAACTATGATTTTTACCTTTAACTGATGACCACCACAGAACCGGAAAGGCAGGAGCAGGAGTTGCAGCAGCATCAGACTTAGTGAAAAAGGTAGGACTCACAGTACATAAAATAAATACACCTCCAGTGGAAGAGAAGGGCAAACACATATTTAGAGCCCCTTAAACACAGTGCCCAGTAGTACCCTGAGAATTTGGCATTGACAGATGATGACCAGCCACTACAGAGCAGGAAGGTGCTGGAGTGGAAAATATTTAAAAATCAATCAGTGTTTTGGAATACAGAGCAGGGTAACTTAGTTTTGGAATGTTACATCTGAGAAATGCCATTTGCTCCATGATCTGCGGTGACATTTGTGACTGCTGGGGGTTGTGTATATTACCAGTTAATAAAAACATTTGCTCCCTTTGCATGGTGGTTGGAGGACATGAGAGGAGCTCCTGAGCTACTGTAGACAGGGCAGTCCAAGCAAATCTTTTGTCATCCCAATAGCTCAGAAGGTCTGCTGTAGAAGGAAAAGGAGGTTCGCAAAGATAAACCTTTACTATGTCCTAGGTACTTGTACTCCACTTTCTTGAAGGGGCTTTAGTGGGTCCCAACAAACTGTTTACTGCCTCTAACCAAAACACATCTGCTCCACTCAGCTGTGTTGTGCTGCTGCTGCTGGTGGTAGGAGATGATGCAATTATATCTGCCTCCTGCTGCTACTATTCTCCCTCAGGAAAGAATGCCCCCCCTTTTCTTGAATGCAACGCACCCTGAAAATCAGTTTGTCCCTCTGAATCGGCAGGCTATCTGTTTGGAGAGACACTTTCCTCTTAGTTTTGGGATCACATTAGTTCAGGACATTTTTCCAGACACTCCCACATGCAACCTTTCAGCTGCTCCTTCAGCCTCATGAGAATTGCTGCTACCTCACTGCTTAGTACTCCACCAGGAACCACTTCTTCACAATTTACTGGCAAGGCATCTATCTTGCTCAATAGGTGAGTAAACTAGGGTATGACTTGACGCAAGAAGAAAATATTGCCAGCACTCCAGGAATCCATTAAAACAAAAGTCTTTATTGCAACATCTGTGTAACAAACACAATCAACACATGTATGGAGGGGGAGGAGTCCTTACGTGTTTTGTGCCATGTGGCACTTAGTCATAGGATGATTAACCACATACTATCTCTACCTTATACACCAGCTGCCTCTAATCAACAGCCTGCAAAGGGGTCATCATGGAAAAAGCAGCCATACTTGCACAGTGAGAGTTGTGAATTAAAACACTGATTTAAAAACGGAATTGTCAAATGTACATATTTGGCAAATCCTATTAACAGATAGCCCAAAGCAGAATTAAAGGACAGTATATAACTGAGGTCAAATGCTACATAAGACAAAAAGAGTACATTAAATCATCACTAGGGGAACACATTATTATATAACATGTACAAGTTAAACAATTGCTATAATAGTTCATTGCAATGAAAATAATGGAGATAAATAAAGATGATACAGTGAATTTTGTTACACATAAAAAATCCACAGCCATATAATTGCTAAATAACAGCATATTGTAACTGTTAATCCTACTAATAATGCAAGACCAACTCATGGAATTAACACTTTGCTAAGGACACTTAAAAAATATGTAAAAATATTGTAAAAATATTATATTTTAAGTCTAACAATTAATCCACAAAAATCAAATGTCCCATTCTTTATTCATCCCTGACGGTACCCTTGTTTTTAAGTTTCAGTATCCAATATAGCTGTTTCTTTGTAAGTATCTTATATCTATTACCAACCCAAAGTGGCTGTCTTGCAATTTCAATAACCCTAATAATAAATCTGGACTCATGAGTGAAATGAACTCCATTAAAGTGTCTGACTACGCTTGAATCCTTATTATAAGGCGTATGACCAACATACTGGGCATGACATAAGTGACACTCCAGAAGATACACCAAGGTGTTGCTACAATTAGCATAATGTTCAACTTTAAACTCAGCATCAGTAACCGTGCTTTTAAAGCTATCTCCCATTGTAATCACCTCGCCACAATTTCTTGAAAGGTATCTAAAAGTGCTCTTTTTAAATAGCCATCTACCTCTTTCTTTCTTAGTATTGCTTGTATTCAAACTTGGGGACAGTCTACTCCCCAGAGTTGGTGCTTTCCTTGACACATACCTGATTTTATCAACAAAAGGGGATAAAAGCTCATCCCCTCTTAAAAATTGCAAATTACGCTTAATGATGGCACAAATGTCCCTATATTGTAAGGAGAATTAGGTTGAAAAAGCATTCGTCTCATTGCCAAAATCTCCATCATCCCTCTTTTTACAGTTATTTTTAATACTCATCAAAGGTCTGTCTTTCACCTCCATCAATGTATTTTCAAGTAGTTTTCTAACATACCCCCTGGCTCTTAATCTATCCATAAGCTTATTTGCCTGTGTTTCAAAAAGAACCTCCGAAGAGGCATTCCTCCTTAATCTCAAAAATTGGCTTTTTGGTATGGATTTGATTAAGTGCTTAGGGTGACATGGAGGATCGTGTTCCCTGTTGTAGGTTTTCTATATGTATCAGTGAGAATTGTGTTCAATTCTGGTGAACCAATCAAGGTCAATTCCAAAAACTGGGTTCTGGTGTCCTGCACCTCTCCTGCAAATGTTAATCCTAGTTCATTGTTGTTCACAAAACCCATGATTTCCTCAAACACAAGAGTTCCTTTTATTAGAATGATAGAAGAACGTGTAAATACGCTGAACAGCACGGGGATAATTAAAAATACAATGGCATACTATGTATGAATATATATTAAACCTTTCTAATGGTATCAAATGATTCTGAATTATATCCTAAAGATAAAGAGTCGCATACTCTGTATGAATATAAGGATTTTACCAACCCCTAAACTCCCATTTATTTCTCTTGTAGTGTATCCAGTCCACGGATCATCCATTACTTGTGGGATATTCTCATTCCCAACAGGAAGCCTCATTTTTAAAGGCCCAAGTGGAAGCCACAGCTCTAGTGGAATGAGCTGTAATCCTTTCAGGAGGCTGCTGTCCAGCAGTCTCATAGGCTAAGCGGATTAAGCTTCTTAGCCAAAAAGAAAAAGAGGTTGCCAAAGCCTTTTGACCTCTCCTCTTTCCAGAGTAGACAACAAACAAAGCAGATGTTTGACGAAATTCTTTAGTAGCTTGTAAGTAAAACTTTAAAGCACGGACCACGTCGAGATTGTGTAACACACGGATGGAACAACAATCTCTTGATTGATATTCTTGTTAGATACCACCTTAGGTAAGAACCCAGGTTTGGTACGCAGGACTACCTTATCCGTATGAAAAATCAGATAAGGAGAATCACATTGTAAGGCAGATAGCTCAGAGACTCTACGAGCCGAGGAAATAGCTACCAAAAAAAAAAAAAAAAAAAGAACTTTCCAAGATAAAAGTTCATCTATGGAATGAAGAGGTTCAAACGGAACTCCTTGAAGAACCTTAAGAACCAAGTTTAAGCTCTATGGTGGAGCAACAGGTTTAAACACAGGCTTGATTCAAACTAAAGCCTGACAAAATGCCTGAACGTCTGGAACATCTGCCAGACGCTAGTGCAAAAGAATAGACAGAGCAAAAATCTGTCCCTTTAAGAAACTAGCTGACAATCCTTTTTCCAAACCTTCTTGGAGAAAAGATAAAATCCTAGGAATCCTGACCTTAACTCCATGAGTAACCCTTGGATTCACACCAATAAAGATATCTACGCCATACCTTATGGTAAATTTTCCTGGTGACAGGCTTTCGTGCCTGTATTAAGGTATCAATAACTGACTCGGAGAAGCCACGCTTTGATAAAATCAAGCATTCAATCTCCAGGCAGTCAGCCTCAGAGAAATTAGATTTGGATTGTTGAAAGGACCCTGAAGTAGAAGGTCCTGTCTCAGAGGCAGAGACCATGATGGAAAGGATGACATGTCCACTAGATCTGCATACCAGGTCCTGCGTGGCCATGCAGGTGCTATCAGAATCACTGATGCTCTCTCCTGCTTGATCTTGGCAATCAGTCGAGGGAGCAGAGGAAACACATAAGCCAGGTTGAAAGACCAGGGCGCTGCTAGAGTATCTATCAGTGTCGCCTTGGGATCCCTGGACCTGGATCCGTAACACGGAAGCTTGGCGTTCTGGCGAGACGCCATGAGATCCAGTTCTGGTTTGCCCCAACGAGAATCAGTTGTGCAAATACCTCCGGATGGAGTTCCCACTCTCCCGGATGAAAAGTCTGACGACTTAGAAAATCCGCCTCACAGTGCTCTACACCTGGGATATGGATAGCTGATAGGTGGCAAGAGTGAATCTCTGCCCAGTGAATTATTTTTGAAACTTCTAACATCTCTAGGGAACTTCTTGTTCCCCCTCGATGGCTGATGTAAGCTACAGTCGTGATGTTGACCGACTGAAATCTGATGTACCTCAGAGTTGCTAACTGAGGCCAAACCTGAAGAGCCTTGAATATCGCTCTTAGTTCCAGAATATTTATTGGAAGGAGAGACTCCTCCTGAGTCCTCGATTCCTGAGCCTTCAGGGAGTTCCAGACTGCACCACAACCTAGAAGGCTGGCATTTGTTGTTACAATACATGGGTGGGGGCAAAACCCAAACCTTTCGATAACACATTGACAAGATCCGAATTAAGTGCAAAGTCCAACAAGTTAAGTACTGTAAGAGTTAGTATTTATTCTGCCTCTGTTTGAAACCTTTCTTGCTTCTCCTTCTTCCTGCTCTTCAAATCTTTTTCCTTTTCCTAAAGGGACGTCCTTGCTCTTGCTCTTAGGATGTACTACCAGTTTCTTTCCTTCTGAGTCTTCCTCCAAACTTGACTTGACGTATAATGGCAGTGTTTTGGCTTATGTTCTCTGTAAAATCCCTAAACTGTTGACTAATCTCTGCCTAATGGACTCCCAATGTCAATGTATTGATCAGAACCCATAGCATGGAGAGCCCTGTGCAAACTGTTCCTGGATAAGGAGCTGACTGGCTTTAACACTGTGGTGGAAGTTGCCTGAAATTCTTCTGCACCATTCAAGTAAAGTTGCTAACCTAGGGTTGCCTTCAGGGATAGCAGCCTTTTGGACAGATAGCTCAGCATGCTAAGGGACTGTGGCTGAGCTCTGTAGCAACCCAAGGGTTGTAGGTTCGAACCCTGGTGAGGTCCACTCAGCGTTTCATCATTCCGAGGTCGATAAAATGAGCAGCGCCTTGAGACCCTTATGGGTGATTAGCATGCGCTTTACAAGTACCAAATACATACATACATACACCACCAAGTGAAAGATGTAAGCTGAACAACGTACACTGATAAAGTCAACCTAACAGAGAGGCTTTGCTATATTGCATGCTCTGTCAGTTACAAGAAATCCTATTTTCCCCTTGGTGCCTGCCCACTATTCTACCCACAGTGCCACCATCCTCCTAAGAGCCTGCAAAATATTTGCAGCTGTAAGCTGCTCATCTAAAACCGCAACATGGAGGAGGAGCCTACCGCTGCTCCAACACTAGCAGTAGCACTACCATCATCCCCAACATACACCCTTGCTGCCTGCCACCAGTGTGCCATCAGGTAGATGAAGGCATGATGGCTGCTAGGAGCACTCGATGAGTTGGTGGTAAAGCGCACCAACTGTCTAGCAGCCTTTACCATCTCCTCCTTCAACACTGCAAAGCAGAAACAGTAGAGTGAGGGGAGTACACTCCTACTGGAAGTGCTGCAGGAAGGGATGTGGTAGTGGGTAGAGACTGCTTTCATCAACTGCTTGAAAGGCTCCCCATCAAGCATGGCAAAGGATTGCACCACCAACAGCTGCCAGCTGATCTATCAGACAGGTTAATTTTCTGTACTGCGGCCTGGATATCCCCCTAGAATAAAATCCCTCCAAAATTATCTGCCCTTCCCCTCCTAGTGATTGTAGTAGTGGTGAGGGTGGTGGTGGAACTTTCAGTGATTCTAATACTGACAGAGATTGCACTACTAGTAGAACTGACATCATGGGTAGTGGGTTAAGCTGTTTTAGGAACTGGTTGCTCTACAAAAGGGGCTGCTGATGGCAATGGAGAGGGAGAGAATACAGAAGTAGAATACTTACCTAAAAGTCTATAATTTTTAGCAATTGGGGTATGGATTGATTAGTATTACTTAGAAAAAGTAAAATATCATCAGCAAATAATGATGTCACCAAATTTTTATCCCCTAGCTTAACTTACCTAAAAGTGGGGAGGAAATTGTTCTGCTGCCCTTTGTGAACAGACTCTGTGGTGGAATCTCTTCCTCCTCCACCATCTCCTCTCAGGCTTATAATCAAGGTTCTTCTGGTCCAGAGTAAAGGCAGTAGCAGACATGCTGAGAGTCACAATAATATCCTTAATGAACAAACAGAGACTGGGGAAAACTGCTCAATACTTCCCTCTTCTCCCAGACTGCTTGGCACAATGAGATCCTCTACATCTCCTGCAACATTTACCCTGCTGCAGATGCTCAGATACAGCCTTTTAGATTGTAATAAACCCACCTGGATTCTGCTATAAAACATGGTGGGAATCAGGAGATTAGTGGAACTGACAGTGATACAGTTGATGGTGGCACTGGGGAGTAGATTGTCTAAAGAGCTGACATGTACACAGACCCTGCTTAATAACCTTGTTGTTATATATTTTATAAATAAAGAAATACTAGCACTTTCCCCTCACTCTCTGCCTGATATATCAATCACAACCTTTCAAAAATTATGATAAACAAATAGCTAGGACTGGAAAGACAAAAGGATATACTGGCTCAAATGAAAATGCTGGAGCGGAAAGTCACAAAAGGTCAATAGTTTATAAAATTCCCGGATTTGTACAGATAAAACAAATTAGATATAATACAGATAAACAGTTAAAACGTAAGTTTATACCATTATACTTATATAAAAAAAATATTACTGCGCGAAAAACTTTAAAACAATAGTCATAAAAATCGTGCACCGGTTTAAAAATAAAGTTATACAGATAGCCCTCAAGGGTTAAAATTCCAGGCTCAGATCCATATATTCTTTTCAGATGTACGTTATAATCATTCAGCAAGTTTGAGTGACACTGTTATACTGTAACCGTATTAACTTGGCTCATGTACAGTTTAACTCAGAGAGAAATGTTGGGATTAGGCAGAGATAAGCCAAATCACCTAAATGTGGTACTAGGAGGTTCATGGCAGTGCCCAGTGGAAGAGTCACAAGCAAATTGATGTAATTCCTGAGACTGTATACAGATTTATAGAGGGAATCCCTGGTAGGCGCCTCCTTTATGTGACATCACTAGGAGACTCCCGGTCGGCTGTCAATCAGTCCACACCAAGTGGAAGTAATGTGTTGCTCTGTAATGTCCCTTAACCCTTCTGGTCCACATATCACTGGATGTTAGGGCTGTAATCTGCCAATGGGTCTGTGCAACATCCTCCAGAGCTCACTCGACCCCTCCACTCCATAACTGAGCTCCACAGGGTGTCGAGTGTTATTAAATGTATTAAGTTCTAGCTGTTATAGAAAAAAATCTGTAAAGTATCTATAGGGTGTAGGCTAATCCAATCAATGTGTTTCACCCTGCCGGGCATTTTTAAGATAGGGTTAAGCCTTAGGCTCCTATTTCACAAAGGTCTGTCGGCCCTGATCCAACAGTGCGGATCAGGTCCGACAGACCTCGCTGAATGCGGATAGCAATACGTTTTCCGTATTCAGCATTGCACTAGCAGCTCTTGTGAGCTGCTGGTGCAACACCGCCCCCTGCAGATTTGTGGCCAATCGGCCGCTAGCAGGGGGTGTCAATCAACCCAATCATACTCGATCGGGTTGAATTGCGGCGATGTCTGTCCGCCTTGTCAGAGCAGGCGGACAGGTTATGGAGCAGCGTTCTTTATCCAGAGCTTGATAAATTGGCCCCATATTTTTATTTCTTATATACAATCTTCAAAGCTTTAATTGGTCAGATTTCCTTCATACTTTCTTTTCTTAAGGAGGTATATTCTCACATAAAGAATATTAGCCTTTATTGAAAACCACTTCATTTTTCTGTAGTTTTTGATCTTTAGATTAAATTTGTTCAAGATCATTTGAAGTGTTACATACCTAATAGCAGAGGTAAAACTTTAAAACGTTTTTTCATATACACAAATTGATTTTATTCTTGTAGGACAATATAATTTAAAACAACACTTCCCTTTGTATATTCTGTATTCACAACTTATATCATTATATTAAAAGTAAAGAATGAAGAACAGAAGTTCCAAAAAGTTTTTCTCAACAATCTCAAAGGAGACAAAGTTATAATAAGATCTTAAACTGGTACAATATTCTATATATTTTTAAAACATAAAATAAGGGACAATTCTAATCAAATATAAATGGGGTCACACATAGTTCTGAATTTAGGCCTGCTGGGAACAAGGTTTTGATTTTATAAATAAGTTCAGCTTCCTTCTTCAATAGCTTTCTCTCAAAATAGTGCCATAAAACAGGTTGAGATCTGTGCATATCCTAAAAGGGCTTATTTATTTTAAATAGTTTGCATTAAAAAAATGTTTAAAGATTGCTGGCAAGTATCTTAAAATAATTTTCCAAAATAAGCAAAATGAATTACATAGCTAAACTGCCTGGAGCAGCTAACTCCACCCCCCCCCCCCCCTTATCAGTGTTTAGACACAGGCATTGTATTTCAACTGAGTTCACAGCTTCTAGGCAGCTCCAGCAGATAATCCCTATTCACTTTTTTATTTTACCAAAAGAATAATACACATAGATACAGCCATAAAAGGAATTGTGTGGGGGGAGTTAGAGCTTTACAATTCAAAAACTAGAAAGAAAGGGTTAATGGCGAGGCACTGCAGTATAAATTTGCAGGTAAAGTAATTAAAGTACATATTCTATTATTTTGTCTCTATCCCAACTTGTTTTATGTCCCTTTAAGTTTGTTTTGATGGACTTCCTTAAAATGTCTAGAGAGGTGGGTGTCTTGATTGCCCTTTTCAATAATACATAGGTATTCCCTTATTCTTTTGTTTAGGGATATCAATGTCTCTCCTATGTACTGTTTTTTACAAGTACATTCTATAAAATGTATTCCATATTTGTCAGTACATCTAATGGTGTCTTAAATTCTAAAGGTTCCCCAGTTTTGTTTGAAGTGAATTCTTTTACTTTTTTTACTGTGGTAGCAAGCTCTGACGCAGAAACATGGGAAGAAAACTTATATTTACTTCCCATATAAATATAATTCTCCCCCTATTTATTCTAAAAACTACTAGGAGCTAGGAGGTTTTTAATTATTTTTGCTTTATTATAAATAAACCTTGGTTTTGTACTTATTTTATATATTATAATAGGGTCTTCTCTGACAATATGCCAGCGTTTTCTGATTATTTTCTCTCCTTTTTACACTGTCCATTGTAGTTAGTGATAAATTATACCTCAACCCTATATTCATCTATCTTGCTCTCATATTCTGTTCCCCTTGCTTTTTCTCGGGCTACTTCTACTATTTTTTCATCATACCCCCTCTGTGAGGTGGCGATTGGTATACTAGGTAGAAAGTGGGGGGGAAGCGCTTAGTATTTCTTTGTTTAAAAATAAGTTCTTTAAAGGTCCATAATAAATAACCTAAGTTCCTATACAAATAAATAGTAAATGTTATTTTTAAGTAAATAACCTATATATTTATTTATTTTAAAAGCCTCCTGTTAGTTATTTCTAGTTACTTCAATCTTACCTCAAACTAGGAAAAATTGTCCCAAAACGATCTTCTCCTGAACACCCCTAAAAATGGGCAGATTTTCTCCTCTCTGCTTGTGTCCAATCAGCATTGCTTTGCTGATCAGACACGTGAGCACATATGCAACAGCGGGCTGACAGAGGATCAAAGACTGACAAGGTAGCATTTGGCAACGTTTACAATATTTCTCCTAGGGCTCCATGTACTAAGAGGCGGGCGGACAGCTTCTTAACTCGCGAAGCTGTCCGCCCGCCTCCGCTACACACGGGCAGCGGATCTATTGATCCGCTTGCCCGTATGTATCATTACACACTCAGCGGAGTGTGTAATGCCCGCCCCTTCAGTCGCGCGACCAATCACGCGACTGAAGGGGCTGTCAATCACCGAGAGCGAGCGAGCTCTCGGTGATTTTGCTTCGCCACCTAAGAGGTGGCGTAGGGTGTAGGAAGCAGCGGTCTAATGACCGCTGCTTCTTACATTGCGGGAAGCAGGCTCGCATATGCGAACCTGCCCCGCAAAGGCTCCGGAGCAGCTTTCGCTGCTTCGTACATGGAGCCGCTAGCCTGTTAGTTTAGGCAATCTGCCATACCCGGATCCATTTTCTCAACAGTTTTAAAAATATAAAGCCTGACATGTAAATTTTAAAGCCTCATATAACTTTTATATATATATATATATATATATATATATATATATATATATATATATATATATATTTGTGTATATATATATATATACAGTATCTCACAAAAGTGAGTACACCCTCACATTTTTGTAAATATTTTATTATATCTTTTCATGTCACAACACTGAAGAAATTACACTTTGCTACAATGTAAAGTAGTGAGTGCACAGGCTGTATAACAGTGTAAATTTGCAGTCCCCTCAAAATAACTCAACACACAGCCATTTATGTCTAAACCATTGGCAACAAAAGTGAGTATAGCCCTAAGTGGAAATGTCCAAATTGGGCCCAATTAGCCATTTTCCATCCCTGGTGTCATGTGACTCGTTAGTGTTACAAGGTCTCAGGTGTGAATGGGGAGCAGGTGTGTTAAATTCAGTATTATCGCTCTTACACTCTCTCATACAGGTCACAGGAAGTTCAACATGGCACCTCATGGCAAAGAACTCTCTGAGGATCTGAAAAAAAGAACTATTGCTCTAAATAAGATGGCCTAAGTTATAAGAAGATTGCCAAGACCCTGAAACTGAGCTGCAGCATTGTGGGCAATACCATACAGCGGTTTCATAAGACAGGTTCCACTCAGAAGTGGCCTCGCCATGGTTGAGCAAAGAAGTTGAGTGCACGTGCCCAGCATCATATCCAGAGGTTTTCATTGGGAAATAGACGTATGAGTGCTGCCAGCATTGCTGCAGAGGTTGAAGGAGTGGGGGGTCAGCCTGTCAGTGCTCAGACCATACGCCGCACACTGCATCAAATTGGTCTGTATGGCTGTCACCCCAGAAGGAAGCCTCTTCTAAAGATGATGTACAAGAAAGCCTGCATACACTTTGTTGAAGACAAGCAGACTAAGGACAAGGATTACTGGAACCATGTCCTGTGGTCCAATGAGACCAAGATAAACTTATTTGATTCAGATGGTGTCAAGCGTGTGGGGCAGCAACCAGGTGAGGAGTACAAAGACAAGTGTGTCTTGCCTACAGTCAAGTATGGTGGTGGGAGTGTCATGGTCTTGGCCTGCATGACTGCTGTCGGCACTGGGGAGCTACAGTTCATTGAGGGAACCATGAATGCCAACATGTACTGTGATATACTGAAGCAGAGCATGATCCCCTTCCTTCAGAGACTGGGCTGCAGGGCAGTATTCCAACATGATAATGACCCCAAATACACCACCAAGATGACTGCTGCCTTGCTAAAGAAGCTGAGGGTACAGGTGATGGACTGTCCAAGTATGTCTCCAGACCTAAACCCTATTGAGCATCTGTGGGGCATCCTCAAATGAAAGGTGGGGGGCTCAAGGTCTCTAACATCCACCAGCTCCCTGATGTTGTCATGGACTCCAATGAAGATCTGGTGAACTTCATGGCCAAGAGGGTTAAGACAGTGCTGGAAAATAATGGTGGTCACACAAAATATTGACAGTTTGGGCCCAATTTGGACATTTCCAGTCCACTTAGGGGTGTACTCACTTTTGTTGCCAACAGTTAAGACATTAATGGCTGTGTGTTGAGTTATTTTGAGGGGACAGCAAATTTACACTGTTATACAGGCTGTACACTCACTACTTTACATTGTAGCAAAGTGTAATTTCTTTAGTGTTGTCAAATGAAAAGATATAATAAAATATTTACAAAAATGTGAGATACTGTGTATATATATATTTATTTATATATATATGTATATATATATATATATATATATATATATTCTTTTTGGAACTCATCAGTAGGAGATAGATTTCTGATTGCTGCATAACTAATTTGCATATCTAATTTGCATATCTTACCCAAAATTCTCTTGTGCATTGGTAACATTGTATATGAAGTATTTCTGGGAAAAAGCAAGCAGGGAATCTTGCCTAGATGTGCTAATTTCCTATGCAAATATTTACATTGATTTAATTTTGAGACATGGAGGATTTTAATTTCAGTTTTTTATCTCCCCCCAATATATTAGCTGTTGCCCACGGCTTCGCTCACGTGGATTTTATGATTTGTAAAAAATAGCGAAAAATCCAACTACTCACAATGATATGTGCCCTCACGTGTGTGCCCGTTTAGGTTGCACACTCGCAGACATGAACTTCTTGAGTTTTAGTTAATTCTCTGTGTTTCTCCGAATTTAAATACCAATTTTCATGCCTGAAACATCTTTTGGTTTCGAGATATAGGTATCCTCATAAATCACCCCCTCTTTTGACCCCCCTTAAGTGGATTTCGGGAAATGGATAAAGCATGTGTTTCTTTATTTTTAAAGGAGAATCTAAATACCAATGTTCACGTCTGTAACATCGTCAGTTTTCGAGATATAGGTATCTTTATAATTCAGCCCTCACATTTTGACCCCCCTTAAATAAATTTTGGGGAAATGGTAAATTACGTGTTTCTTCATTTTTCAAGCAGAATCTAAATATCAATTTTCATGTCTGTAACGTAATCGGTTTTTGAGATATAGCTATCCTCATAAATCAGCCACCCACATTTTGTCCCCACTTAAATGAATGTTGGGGAAATGGTAAATTTACGTTTTTCTTTATTTTTCAAGCAGAATCTAAATATCAATTTTCATGTCTGTAACATCATCGGTTTTTGAGATCTAGGTATCCTCATAAATCAGCCACCCACATTTTGACCCCCCTTAAGTGAACTTTGGGGAAATGGTAAAACACTTGTTTCTTTATTTTTCAAGGAGAATCTAAATACCAATTTACCCCCCCCCCTTTTAAGTTCCCTTAAGTGTATTTTTGGCAAATGGTAAAACACGTATTTCTTTATTTTTCAAGGAGAATCAAAAATACCAATTTTCACGTCTGTAACATTGTCAGTTTTTGAGATATAGGTATCCTCATAAATCAGCCCCCCTCTTTTGACCCCCCCTTAAGTGAATTTTGGGGTAATGATAAAACACGTGTTTCTTTATTTTTCAAGGAGAATGTAGATACTAATTTTTACGTCTGTAACATTGTCGGTTTTTGAGATATAGGTATCCCCATAAATCAGCCCTGCACCTTTTTACCCCCCTTAAGTGAATTTTGGGGAAATAGTGAAACAAGTGTTTCTTTATTTTTCAAGGAGAATCTAAATACCAATTTTTACATTTGTAACATTGTCGGTTTTTGAGATATAGGTATCCTCATAAGTCAGCCCCCCTCTTTTGACCCCACTTAAGTGGATTTTGGGGAAATGGTAAAACACATGTTTCTTTGTTTTTCAAGGAGAATCTAAACACCAATTTTCACATCTGTAACATTATCGGTTTTTGAGATATAGGTATCCTCATAAATCAGCCCACCTGTCTTTTGACCCCCTCCTTAACCCCTTAATGAGGGTACGTCCTCAAAAAAAATACAGTTAACGCCTGATGACATACCCTATACATCCTTGATCTGGAAAGCAGCTGGAAGCTATCATGCTCGCTTCTAGCTGCTTTCCGGTTATTGCAGTGATGCCTCAATATCGAGGCATCCTGCAATAACCCTTTTTAGTCATCTCTGCACTGGACATCGATGGCCGGTATCATTGGTGGGTGGGAGCCAGTGTGGAAGGTGATGTGGAGGGGGGCGGGATCATGTGCGGGGATAGCCGGACGCGCGCACAGACGCACGCGCATGCACGGGGAGGCAGGGGTGGGCGCGTGCACGGGGAGGGAGTGGGTGGGAACCGCTACACTACAGACAAATTTGTGTTAAAAGTGGGAAAAGGGGGGGAAGAGATTTTATAAATAAATTTTGGGGAAATGGTAAATTACGTGTTTCTTTATTTTTCAAGCAGAATCTAAATATCAATGTTCACGTCTGTAACATCATCAGTTTTTGAGATATAGCTATCCTAATAAATCAGCGACCCACATTTTGACCCCCCTTAAATTAATTTTGGGGAAATGGTAAATTTACGTGTTTCTTTATTTTTCAAGCAGAATCTATATATCAATTTTCACGTCTGTAACATCATTAGTTTTTGAGATATAGGTATCCTCATAAATCAGCCACTCACATTTTGACCCCCCTTAAGTGAATTTTGGGGAAATGGTAAAACACTTGTTTCTTTATTTTTCAAGGAGAATCTAAATACCAATTTACCCCCCCCCCCCCCTTTTAAGCTCCCTTAAGTGGATTTTTGGGAAATGGTAAAACACTTGTTTCTTTATTTTTCAAAAAGAATCTAAATACCAATTTTTACGTTTGTAACATCGTCGGTTTTTGATATATAGGTATCCTCATAAGTCAGCCCCCCTCTTTTGACCCCACTTAAGTGGATTTTGCAGAAATGGTAAAACACATGTTTCTTTGTTTTTCAAGGAGAATCTAAATACCAATTTTCACATCTGTAACATTATCGTTTTTTGAGATATAGGTATCCTCATAAATCAGCCCACCTGTCTTTTGACCCCCCTCCTTAACCCCTTAATGACTGAGGACGTGCAGGGTACGTCCTCAAAAAAAATACAGTTAACGCCTGATGACGTACCCTGCTCATCCTCGGTCTGGAAAGCAGCTGGAAGCGATTCTGCTCGCTTCCAGCTGCTTTCCGTTTATTGCAGTGATGTCTCGATATCGAGGCATCCTGCAATAACCCTTTTTAGCCATCTCTGCACTGGACATCGATGACCGGTATCGTTGGTGGGTGGGAGCCAGTGTGGAAGGCAATGTGGAGGGGGCGGGATCGTGGGCGGGGATAGCCGGACGCGCGCACAGACACGCGCGCATGCACGGGGAGGCGGGGGTGGGTGCGTGCATGGGGAGGGAGTGGGTGGGAACCACTACACTACAGACAAATTTGTGTTAAAAGTGGGAAAAAGGGGGGGGAAGAGATTTTATAAAAAATAATCAATCAGGGGGTGGGGGGTTGGTCTGTGGGGGGGAAGCTACACTACAGAAAAAAAACGGAAAAAATAAATAAAACCCATTTTTTTTTGCAAACTGGGTACTGACAGACAGCTGCCAGTACTCAAGATGGCCCCCAATAAGGCAGAGGGGGAGGGTTAGAGAGCTGTTTTGGGGGGGTCAGGGAGGTTGAGGGCTAAGGGGGGATCCTACACAGCAGCATATGTAAATATGCTAAAAAAATAAATAAAAAAAATTCAAAGATACCTTTTATTTTAGTACTGGCAGACTTTCTGCCAGTACTTAAGATGGTGGGGACAATTGTGGGGTGGGGGAGGGAAGGGAGCTGTTCGGGAGGGGTACAATTGTGGGGTGGGGGAAGGAAGGGAGCTGTGATGTGTCAGGTGGGAGGCTGATCTCTACACTAAAGCTAATATTAACTCTGCAAGCTCCCTACAAACTACCTAATTAACCCCTTCACTGCTAGCCATAATACACGTGTGATGCACAGCGGCATTTAGCGGCCTTCTAATTACCAAAAAGCAACGACAACGCCATATATGTCTGCTATTTCTGAACAAAGGGGATCCCAGAGAAGCATTTACAATCATTTGTGCCATAATTGCACAAGCTGTTTGTCAATAATTTCAGTCAGAAACCTAAAGTTTGTGAAAAAGTTTGTGAAAAAGTGAACAATTTTTTTTATTTGATTGCTTTTGGCGGTGAAATGGCGGCATGAAATATACCAAAATGGGCCTAGATCAATACTTTGGGTTGTCTACTACACTACACTAAAGCTAAAATTAACCCTACAAACTCCCTACAAGCGCTCTAATTAACCTCTTCACTGCTGGGCATAATACACATGTGGTACGCAGCGGCATTCTAATTACCAAAAAGCAACGCCAACGCCATATATGTCTGCTATTTCTGAATAAAGGGGATCCCAGAGAAGCATTTACAACCATTTGTGCCATAATTGCACAAGCTGTTTGTTAATAATTTCAGTCAGAAACCTAAAGTTTGTTAAAAAGTGAACAATTTTTTTTTTTTTTGAGAAAAGGTAAAAAGATTGATCTATGTAATGTATACCTAATAGTTCACCTTGTCAAATAAATCTATGGGTGAAAACTAGTAGTAGTACTTTAAGCAATAATTAAATTAAAAAACAACAGCAGTGATCCCACAAGAATGGATATGCTAAAGAAATTTTGCTTCTATGTACTGTTTGTAAATACTGGATACTGATATATTAAAGATATAGAAAATGTAACTTTTAATTACATTTCTAATAAAAGAACAGCAAAAACAGTTATGAGAGCTGCTTGTTGCTCACACACACTTAAAAACACCCCACCAGTGTATATTTATCAATTAAATAGTAACCAATGTTGACAACAATCAGTTGAGTAAGAGGTTAATAAATTTGCTAGTGTTAGCACTGAAAACTGTGTCTTATCTATCTCTAGTGCAGCTTATATCGTAAGCTTGCTTGCAATGTTTCCTTCAGACCAGACACAATATTACTGATGTTATCCGCTCATAATTTAACTAAGAGCATACCACACTACTGCAGAAAGTATTTTATAGTTTGTTTTTAACAACTCGAGGGCTGATTAAAATACAAAAAATCCCCTGACGCAGTCGTGTTTCACATACGCTTCCTCTGAGGGGTACGCGTGGCTTCAAGATGAGCTCTCTTATTGCGTTGTAAGTACATGCCCTTTAAATGCTGATAGGCAGTCAGTTTGCGTATCAATAGGCTACTGAGGATGACAATCAAAGCTGCTGTGATGTCATTATGTCAAAAAAATTATTATAGCGATAATAGCATTAAATTTCTTGTTTTAGTAACTGCTGATGAAGTATACATAATATGTATTTGAAAATGAAATGTAATTTATACTCATCACTTCTAGATATTTGCTCGATCTGCATATTATAGAATCGCCTTGTTTCTGGATCACCCCCTATGTTTACATCTTGCGTGTCTTATTTATGATAGGTGGAGTACAAAATGGAATCACCCTACCACTGCTTTGTGTTATACACGCCTTTTTGAGTCATCAGGATATTATATATGCGATCATTAGGTATTACTGAACAAATTAAAAAGTGTGCTAGTACTAGATAATAATGCCATATACAAACGACAAGTATGTACATGAGTATTTATGCAAAAAAAACCCATTAAAAACACAAAATGATACTTTGAAAGCTTTTGAATATTTAGAAAAATGTTATGCACTATATAAACAATATCAAGCTGAACTTGATAAATTAGAAAATGAACTAATATCCAACAAGAAACAAAAATATGAAAGAGATAAAGGCAATTATATCAATAAAAGAGTGTACAAGTGGCAGAGAAAGTATAATAATCGCATTTACAACACTAATAGACCACAAAATCCAATACAGTTCAATGAAAGTGAATTTGAAATTTCAGAATCTGATACATCTATAGATAGTGTGAATTCAGAGAATATTGTCCAGCCTAGAACTTATACTAGATCACAAATGCTGGCAATTAATAATAGTACCATGACTACTACCCCTGCTGTATCCTCTTCTTTTTTAGGGCAAACCCCACATACAGCCCTAGTAACAACTACAGACACAACACCTCAACAATCCAGGCCAAACAAACGCAAAAACCAAGCCCCACCTTCCAGGGAAACCAGAAGGAGACAACCGAGCCCATTTTCCAAGATCCGGATGGGCACTTAAAAGTGATAAACCTGACACAACACATTCTTAACTCTGATCATGTTTCTATTCTTTCCAAAGGGTTAAGTTTCTGTCCCACTAACAATTTAAATACATTTGAACTAGTAAAAGATGTACATCTTTTTACTAGAAAATTGCTATTGAAAAAAACTGTATGCCAAAAAAGAATTAGGTGAATTAGGTGATGATTGGACCATATCAGCCCTTCTAGACTTACAGAAACTTTTAGGAGATAAAACTTGCCCTGAGGATAATTGGCGAGAACAGATACGAAACAAATCTAAATATGTACCACCAAATAGTCTATCCCCTGAAATTACAGTGTTCAGCCAAACAGTATGTCACCAAATAGAACAATTAGCTCAGTATTGGTCCTCATTAAATTGATCAGTATCAGAGAAAAAGGCATTACAAGAAATCCAATCATGGGATGATACTCTCATTAAATCCTCGGATAAAGGTGGAAATGTGGTATTGTGGCAGAAGGAACTATATTTAGATGAAGCTATGAAATAACTTAATAACAACCAATGTTATAAAAAAAACTGTTTGGAAATCTCACACAGATGTTACTTGATAAATATAATCAGATCATTGATAACGCTTTCAAAGATGAAGTTATAAATATAGCTGAAAAACAGTTTTTGACACAATCTCATCCAACTACAGCCACGCTTTAACTTATCCCTAAAATTCATAAAGTTATTCATAAACCCCCAGGATGGCCTATTGTCTCTAGTAATAACAGCTTAACTGAAAAAGCCAGTCAGTATATCGAACAAAGATTGAGAGAGTATCTTTACACACTGCCCTCTTACGTAAAGGACACAATGGAAGTTATAAAAAAACTGGAAAATTTTACTTAAGTGATGATTCTTTTTTGGTGGCAGCTGATGTTGAATCTCTATATACAAGTATTCAACACAAATTGGGGGAACAGGCTATTTCTTACTTTTTAACATCTAATCAAAGCGTCAATAAGACTCATAACTCTTTTACATTTGAATTATTACATTTTGTGTTGAATCATAATTGTTTCACCTTTAAAGATTCCTTCTATTTGCAAATACAGGGCACAGCAATGGGCACGGCATGTGCCCTAATTTATGCAAATGTATTCCTTGGATGGTGGGAGAGTAAGACTGTCTTTACATCAGAAAACAATATCTATACACAGTACGTTCCCTTATGGATTCGCTTTATAGACAATGTGCTATTTATCTGGGAAGGGTCTTCTCATTCTTTAAAATAATCTAAGAATATCCTTAACACCAATAATCTGAATTTAAGATTAACATATGAATACAGCAAGCAAAAAATCAATTTCCTAGATTTGGAAATTAACAAAAATGAAACTGGACAAATTAGCACTAAGTTGTATAGAAAAGCAACTGCTACTAACACTTTATTACATCACACCAGTGCTCATGCTCTCAGTACTCTAAAAGCAACTGCTACCAACACTTTATTACATCACACCAGTGCTCATGCTCTCAGTACTCTAAAAGCAACTGCTACCAACACTTTATTACATCACACCAGTGCTCATGCTCCCAGTACTCTAAAAGCAACTGCTACTAACACTTTATTACATCACACCAGTGCTCATGCTCCCAGTACTCTAAAAGCAACTGCTACTAACACTTTATTACATCACACCAGTGCTCATGCTCTCAGTACTCTAAAAGCAACTGCTACCAACACTTTATTACATCACACCAGTGCTCATGCTCCCAGTACTCTAAAAGCAACTGCTACTAACACTTTATTACATCACACCAGTGCTCATGCTCCCAGTACTCTAAAAGCAACTGCTACTAACACTTTATTACATCACACCAGTGCTCATGCTCTCAGTACTCTAAAAGCAACTGCTACTAACACTTTATTACATCACACCAGTGCTCATGCTCCCAGTACTCTAAAAGCAACTGCTACTAATACTTTATTAAATCACACCAGTGCTCATGCTCCCAGTACTCTAAAAGCAACTGCTACTAATACTTTATTAGATCACACCAGTGCTCATGTTCCCAGTACTCTAAAAGCAACTGCTACCAACACTTTATTACATCACACCAGTGCTCATGCTCCCAGTACTCTAAAAGCAACTGCTACCAACACTTTATTACATCACACCAGTGCTCATGCTCCCAGTACTCTAAAAGTAACTGCTACTAACACTTTATTACATCACACCAGTGCTCATGCTCTCAGTACTCTAAAAGCAACTGCTACTAACACTTTATTACATCACACCAGTGCTCATGCTCTCAGTACTCTAAAAGCGACTGCTACTAACAATTTATTACATCACACCAGTGCTCATGCTCCCAGTACTCTAAAAGCAACTGCTACCAACACTTTATTACATCACACCAGTGCTCATGCTCCCAGTACTCTAAAAGCAACTGCTACTAACACTTTATTACATCACACCAGTGCTCATGCTCCCAGTACTCTAAAAGCAACTGCTACCAACACTTTATTACATCACACCAGTGCTCATGCTCTCAGTACTCTAAAAGCAACTGCTACTAACACTTTATTACATCACACCAGTGCTCATGCTCCCAGTACTCTAAAAGCAACTGCTACTAACACTTTATTACATCACACCAGTGCTCATGCTCCCAGTACTCTAAATGCAACTGCTACTAACACTTTATTAAATCACACCAGTGCTCATGCTCCCAGTACTCTAAAAGCAACTGCTACTAACACTTTATTACATCACACCAGTGCTCATGCTCTCAGTACTCTAAAAGCAACTGCTACTAACACTTTATTACATCACACCAGTGCTCATGCTCCCAGTACTCTAAAAGCAACTGCTACTAACACTTTATTACATCACACCAGTGCTCATGCTCCCAGTACTCTAAAAGCAACTGCTACCAACACTTTATTACATCACACCAGTGCTCATGCTCCCAGTACTCTAAAAGCAACTGCTACTAACACTTTATTACATCACACCAGTGCTCATGCTCTCAGTACTCTAAAAGCAACTGCTACTAACAATTTATTACATCACACTTGCTCATGCTGTCAGTACTCTAAAAGCAACTGCTACTAACATTTTATTACATCACACCAGTGCTCATGCTCCCAGTACTCTAAATGCAACTGCTACTAACACTTTATTACATCACACCAGTGCTCATGCTCTCAGTACTCTAAAAGCAACTGCTACTAACAATTTATTACATCACACTTGCTCATGCTCTCAGTACTCTAAAAGCAATGCTACTAACACTTTATTACATCACACCAGTGCTCATGCTCCCAGTACTCTAAAAGCAACTGCTACTAACACTTTATTACATCACACCAGTGCTCATGCTCTCAGTACTCTAAAAGCAACTGCTACTAACAATTTATTACATCACACTTGCTCATGCTCTCAGTACTCTAAAAGCAATGCTACTAACACTTTATTAGATCACACCAGTGCTCATGCTCCCAGTACTCTAAAAGCAATTCCTAAGGGAGAATTCATCAGATTGAGACGTAGTTGCTCTAAGATCACAGAGTACAAACAAGAGGCAGTAAAACTATCAAATGGATTGAAAGAAAGAGGTTACAGTAATCGTTCTGTAAAAAGGGCACACTCACAGGCACTCAAAATGGATCGACAAATCTTGTTACAACCCCGTGAAAGAAAGTCGGACAATGTCACTAGATTGAGCACCACCTTCAACCCTCGAATGAAACAATTTATTGAAATAATAAATAACAACTGGCATATCCTACAAAATGACCCTCTCCTAGCTAGCCAAATAGGCTGTCAGGTATCAATAGGCTATAAAAGGCCCACAAATCTTAAAGATATGCTAGTCCCAAGCCACTATGTCCATACATCAAACAAGACTAGAAAATCTACTGCAATGTTTCCATGTGGCACATGCATTACATGTCTGAAAGTGTTGAAAATGAAATACATACAAGATAAATATGGTAAAAAACATATGTTAACATCACATTTCTCTTGCACCTCTATTGGAGTTATATATGTACTGCAGTGTCCGTGTGACCTATTCTATGTCGGAATGACAACAAGGCAAGTCAGAACAAGGATATTAGAACACAGTAGAAATATAGTAGCAATGATTCAATGATGAAATTTGCAGTATTACAACAAGCAACCCATGGAATCAAGGGAGGAACTGTAGAACAAACCTTATTAAGAATGGAGTGCAAATGGATTCACTTACTAAACGGTGTTAAACCATATGGTATGAATGATAATAATAACTATAATGTGTATTTATAATTTACCTAGAGATATTTATACAGTGTTATATTCACGTTCCTCACATTTAGTTTCACAACAGAATATATAATTACTCTGTCACAGTTAAGCCAGATAAATAATAGGAGCACACATTTATTTTTTGCTAAATAGTGGTTCACTATTAACCAATGTATGGACCAAACACAAGGCACATATTATGCACTGAGCATAGCTAAGAAGAATCAATCTCTTTTACCAATAGCACGATGAATTAATGTATAATAGACAAAGTTTTTATATTTAAGGTATTGATTTTTTGATCATTTTATGTATAGTTGGAGTTCAAAGAATACACAGCAATGTTTAAAGGGACAGTCTAGGCCAAAATAAACTTTCATGATTTAGATAGAGTATGTAATTTTAAACAATTTTCCAATTTACTTTTATCACCAATTTTGCTTTGTTCTCTTGATATTCTTAGTTGAAAGCTTAACATAGGAGGTTCATATGCTAATTTCTTAGACCTTGAAGACCACCTCTTTAAGATTGCATTTTAACAGTTTTTCACCACTAGAGGGTGTTAGTTCACATATTTCATATAGATAACACTGTGCTCGTGCACGAGAAGTTATCTGGGAGCTATCACTGATTGGCTAGACTGCAAGTCTGTCAAAAGAACTGAAAAAAGGGGCAGTTTGCAGAGGCTTAGATACAAGATAATCACAGGGATTAAAAGTATATTAATATAACTGTGTTGGTTATGCAAAACTGGGAAATGGGTAATAAAGGGATTATCTATCTTTTAAAACAATAAAAATTCTGGTGTAGACTGTCCCATTAAGTAAAGCACCTTAACACATAAGTCCACACGCTACATATTGTTTTTTTTGCATAAATACACATGTACATACATGTCGTTTGTATATGGCATTATTATCAAGTACTAGCACACTTTTTAATTTGTTCAGTAATACCTAATGATCGCATATATAATATCCTGATGACTCAAAGAGGCGTGTATAACACGAAGCAGTGGTAGGGTGATTCCGTTTTGTACTTCACCTATCATAAATAAGACACGCAAGATGTAAACATAGGGGGCGGTCCAGAAACACGGCGATTCTATAATATGCAGATCTAGCAAATATCTACAAGTGATGAGTATAAATTACATTTCATTTTCAAATACATATTATGTATACTTTATCAGCAGTTACTAAAACAAGAAATGTAATGCTATTATCGCTATAATAATTTTTTTTACATAATGACATCACACAGCAGCTTTGATTGACATCCTCAGTAGTCTATTAATATGCAAACTGAATGTCAGGGTGCCAGGAATCAAACTGAGACGAGAAGTGCAAAAATAATCACACCTTTATTCATAGCAAAAAAAAAAAAAAAAGTCCACAAGTAAAATAACAAGCCAGGAGTCAAAACCAGAGCTGGTAGTCAGACGAGCCGAGTCAGGAGCCAAAGCAAATAGTCAGACAAGCCGGAATCAGGAACAAGAAAAACAGCAGAGTAAGGAACAAGCCAGGGATCAGGAACCAGGAAGGACGTCAGGCAGCCAGGTAATACACAGGAACTCTCACAAACAGGTCTGAGACAACGCAAAGGCAAAGCATACTGAACAGAGGCCCTTTAAATAATAAGTGATGACATCACAATTCTGAGACTGCACCCTGTCTCACATGGATGATTCACATGGATGGATTCACTTTTTTTATCTGATGAAACGACCCAGTTGGGGTTGAGAAACGCGTCATAACATTAAAGCTATTATTTATATGAAGCTGTCTGTGTTGGGGTATTTCAATACTAATAGAACAACACACAGAAAGATTCTACCTTTGCAGTATTTGAAGTCCAGCCACTAGAAGGCATACATCAAGCTGGAACCAGGAAAAGTACCCTTGGAGCCTGGTTTCCACAGTGTACTAGCCACTGTTGAGTGCTAGCCTGCTTTCACGTACTGGTCACAGCACCGTGCCACATCATTTGGTAAGCATAATACTTACTTTCACCTGACGGTATCACGCTATTGTGGCGCCCTCTCTCTACTCTTTGTATTTCAACAGTTGTCCTACACTCTCTGGGATCAAGAGGAGCAGCCTGACTCACCACATCATAAAGGAGGATACTTCTATCCCTATAATCTACCACCACTATATGGATATTTTTCAGGACTGATACGGTAGACTTGTTCTACTAGATATAAAAGTATATTACCTTGTTTAATATTTTTTATTTTTTACTTTATTCTTTTTAATACCAGCGCACTTTTTTTTTATCCCTTCATTGGGATACGATGCACACCAGTCTGGCCATAAAAGGAAGTGTAGGAAATGAGCAGCATCCCCCACAATGCACCATAGTCAGGAAGAGAGCTGAGTAAAATGGCTGCCAGCAGCACATGGCAAACAACAGGCAGAAAACCCTGACACTGACTGCCTATCAGCATTTAGGGGACATGTACATACAACGCTATAAGAGAGCTCATCTTGAAGCCACGCGTACCCCTCTGAGAAAGCGTATGTGAAACGCAACCGCGTCAGGGGATTTTTTGTATTTTAATCAATCCTCCAGTTGTTAAAAACAAATATTAGAAGCTCTTGCTGACTTAGTTTAAAACTTATTTTTTTAGCGCTGCGGAATCTGTTGGCGCTCTACAAATAACCGATAATAACTATAAAATACTTTCTGCCGTAGTGGGGTATGCTCTTAGTTACACTATGAGCGGGTAACATCGGTAATATTGTGTTTTGTCTGAAGGAACCATTGCAAGCAAGCTTACGATATAAGCTGCACTAGAGATAGATAAGACATTTAAGAGTAGACACAGTTTTCAGTGCTAACACTGGCACATTTATTAATCTCTTATTCAACTGATTGTTGTCAACATTGGTTACTATTTAATTTATATATATACACTGGTGGAGTGTTTTTAAGTGTGTGTGAGCAACAAGCAGCTCTCATGGTAAAACACATATTTCTTTTTTTTTTTTCAAGGAGAATCTAAATACAAATTTTCACGTCTGTAACATCGTCTGTTTTTGAAATATAGGTATCCCCATAAATCAGCCCCCCCCTTTTGACCTCCCTTAAGTGGATTTTGGGGAAATGGCAAAACACGTATTTCTTTATTTTTCAAGGAGAATCTAAATAAAAATTTTCACATCTGTAACATCGTCGGTTTTTGAGATATAGGTATCCTCATAAATCAGCCCCCCCTCTTTTGACCCCCCTTAAGTAGATTTTGGGGTAATGATAAAACATGTGTTTCTTTATTTTTCAAGGAGAATGTAGATAGCAATTTTTACATCTATAACATTGTCGGTTTTTGAGATATAGGTATCCCCATAAATCAGTCCCCTCTTTTTACCCCCCTAAAGTGGATTTTGGAGAAATGGTAAAGCACATGTTTCTTTATTTTTCAAGGAGAATCTAAATACCAGTTTTCATGTCTGTAACATTGTCGGGTTTTCAGATATAGGTATCCTCATAAATCAGCCCCCCCCCCCCTCTTTTGACCCCCCTTGAGTAGATTTTGGGGAAATGATAAAACACTTGTTTCTTTATTTTTCAAGGAGAATGTAGGTACTAATTTTTACATCTATAACATCGTCGTTTTTTGAGATATAGGTATCCCCATAAATCAGCCCCCCCTTTTTACCCCCTTAATTTTAATTTGGGGAAATAGTGAAACACGTGTATCTTTATTTTTCAAGGAGAATCTAAATACCAATTGTCACATCTGTAACATCGTCGGTTTTTGAGATATAAGTATCCCATAAATCAGCCCCCCCTTTTTACCCCCTTAATTATATTTTGAGGAAATAGTGAAACACGTGTATCTTTATTTTTAAAGGAGAATCTAAATACCAATTTTCACGTCTGTAACAGCGACGTTTTTTGAGATATAGGTATTCTCATAAGTCGCCCCCCCCCCCCCTCTTTTTACCCCCATTAAGTGGATTTTGGGGAAATGGAAAATTACATGTTTCTTTATTTTTCAAGGAGAATCTAAATACCAGTTTTCATGTCTGTAACATTGTCGATTTTTGAGATATAGGTATCCTCATAAATCAGCCTCCCTTTTGACCCCCCTTAAGTGTATTTTGGGGAAATGGTAAAATACGTGTTTCTTTATTTTTCAAGAAGAATCTAAATAAAATGTTCATGTCTGTATCATTGTCGGTTTTTGAGATATAGGTATCCCCATAATTCCGCCCCCCCTTTTGACCCCCCTGTCACGGATACCAGACGGCTAAGGCTACCCCCCCCCACCCCCTATAATCTCACGCCTGTTGTTTCTCAGTGGTTTCGGGCTCCTCAGAGCAACCACCATCTCTGGAAGCTGTTTGTTTGCTTTGTTTTGGCTTGTTTTTGTGTTCAGAGAAGAGTTGGTTTATGACCAGGAAAACCCTCCTAGGCTAGCCGGGCTCCTGGAACTCCCGGTCGGCGCCTTACAACGGACACCCGCCTAACCCCTCTCAGGCTGGCCAGGCTCCTGGAACTCCTGGTCAGCCACAGGACAGCAGAACAACCGCTAATTTTACCCCTGGTCGCTCGAGTAACCATGTGCCCCAGAGCTCCGCTCTTTTTGGGGATTAGTAGCCCCTAGGGAGGACAAGAGGTGGGAGAATAACAATGGACTGTAACTCCGGTCCCCAGCAACGAATCATGCTGATTTTTGGACTGTGGCATCTGGGGACCGAGAGCTTTAAAATAACACCATGGAAGTGCCGCTCCACCGGGATCACCCCAAAACCGCCAACCCTAGGTACTGGGATAATGTGGGACTGTGGCTCCTATGGAGGTGCCGGGCTGTCTGGAGGGGCGGGAATGGCAGGAAAATTGTGGGATTGTCCTTTGTGTTATCAAGATGAGCTGTGTGTATAAAAGGAGTGTATGTTTTACAATAAAATCAGTTCTTATTTCACCTGAATGCTAGTCTGTCTAGTTATTTGAGTGAGCTCCAGCTAAAATCACTTTCCTGGGCTACATAGAAATCACTTTCCTGGGCTACATAGCAGCCTGTTCCAGGCAGAGGAAGGACACTCTGGCAGAGCTACCTAGTCTGGGTAGCTGTAGTCTGCCACAGGGTGGGATCCTGAGTACTGGTGCTGTCGGGCATCAGGGGTGGCTACAGGCTGTGGTCACTTGCCAGCTACATAGCTGCAGTCGACAGGGAGGAAGCAGGACCCGTTTGGCGGAGCTACCCAGTCGAGGTAGCCGGGGTATCCATCACATTGGCTGGCAGCGGTGGGATCTGCTTCTATCACACAGTTTCTGCTGACAGAGGAGACGTGCCACAGTAGCCAGTAACAATGGGAACCAAGCTACTAAGGAGAGCAGAGGAGGCGCTGGCCCAGCTGGACAGTCCTAGTTCGTATTGGGACATGCTGGCACAAAAGGACCTTGTCCGCTGGCGAATCTGGAGGGAGACTCTTCAACAAGAGCAGGGCTATCTAGTAACAACCCTCTCCCCTGATGATGAAGATTACTGGCTCCAGTGGAAGTTCTGAGTACCTTGCCTGGGAGGACAGCCCCGGGCAGAATGGCTGTCTGAATTGGATGGACTGGTCCAGGAGGAGATGGTTCTGGATGACAGCAACAGGGCCCTCCAATGGTATGCTATGCAAGTGTGGCCATGGCTGGGTGATGGTGTCCCCACAGAGGGCTTTGGCTACGGCGGCCCTGGATTACTATTTGAACTAATGGCAGAGGACCCAGATTTTGAGAGTCAGGAGGAGTGGAGACTTAAGGACATTTGTGAGTACTGAGGGAGCCTGCTGAGTCTCTCAGGGGTACCCTGGCTGCAAGCCGATTTGGATTATATATGTGGCAAGGAATTGGAGATGGAACAGAGATACAAAAGACTGATAGATTGCGTTAAACAGCATGCCACAGAGCCTGCAGGGAGCTATGATAACGCAGTCTGGGAATCATGGAGGTTGGCCTTAGAGAATTGGCAACAGAGCATAAGCGACAACGAGCTGCTAGATACAGATCAGCAGCCGGGTCCCGAGCTTATGGACTTGGACAAGGGAGAGATGGATGTCGATAATTCTCCCTAGCAGCAGAATCCCTTCCTGGGAGAGAAGACAGTTGGTCTCTCTCCCCAGCGGCAGAGCCAGGAGCTGGGAGAGGAGACAGTCGGTCTCTCTCCCCAGTGGCAGAGCCATCCCCTGGGAGCGGAGGTAGTCGTCCTCCCTCCCCGTAAACAGAACCCCTTCCCGGGAGAGGAGGCAGTCGGTCTCTCTCCCCAGCGGCAGAGCCAGGAGCCGGGAGAGGAGACAGTCGGTCTCTCTCCCCAGCGGCAGAGCCACCCCCTGGGAGCGGAGGTAGTCATCCACCCTCCCCGTAAACAGAACCCCTTCCCGGGAGAGGAGACAGTCGGTCTCTCTCCCCAGTGACAGAACCCCTTTCTGGGAGAGGAGACAGTCGATCTCTCTCCCCAGCAGCAGATCCATCCTTCAGGAGCGGAGGTAGTCGTCCTCCCTCCCCTTACAGAGAAGTCCTTGCAGGGAGAGACGGGTATCGATATCTCTCCCCAGCGGCCAAATCCCTTTCTGGGAGAGGAGACAGTTGGTCTCTCTCCCCAGCGGCAGCACAGTTTCCCATGGAGCAGAGGTAGCAGACCTCCTTCCCCAGCGGTAGATCTCCTTCTCGGGAGAAGAGACAGACAGACTCTCCCCTCAGTAGCTTGGCAGGGTCTCTACCCTTTTCTTGTCCCGGAGTATTTCTCACAGGGGGCAGGCGTTGCATTGGGCAAGGAGGATAAAAGTGTATTCAGTTGGTGCCACATGTTTGGGCACCCGAGCTTTACCTGCCCCACCAAGGAGCAACCTCCCCCTCTGGTCTGGGGTGGGAATACAGCTGGGAAACTGGCACTAGCTTTGTAGGGGGGTGGGGGGTAGCCTTAGTCGTCTGGTATCCGTGACACCCCCTTAAGTGAATTTTGGGGAAATAGTGAAACAAGTGTTTCTTTATTTTTCAAGGAGAATCTAAATACCAATTTTTACGTCTGTAACATCGTTGTTTTTTGAGATATAGGTATCCTTTATAAATCAGCCCCCTTCTTTTGACCCCCCTTTAGTGAACTTTGGGGAAATGATAAAACACGTATTTCTTTTTTTTTTTTCAAGCAGAATCTAAATACCAATTTTCACATCTGTAACATCGTCGGTTTTTGAGATATAGGTATCCTCATAAATTAGCCCCCCACATTTTGACCCCCCTTAAGTGAATTTTGGGGAAATGATAAAACACATGGTTCTTTATTTTTCAAGGAGTATCTAAATACCAATTTTCATGTCTGTAACATCGTCTTTTTTTTTAGGTATAGGTATCCTTAATAAATTAGCCCCCCTCTTTTGACCTCCCTTAAGTGGATTTTGGGGAAATGATTTTTGATGTTTCTTTAATTTTCAAGGAGAATCTAAATACCAATTTTCACGTCTGTATCATCATTGGTTTTTGAGATATAGGTATCCCTATAATTCAGCCCCCCCTTTTGACATCCCTTAAGTGAATTTTGAGGAGATGGTTAAACACTTTTTCTTTATTTTTCAAGGAGAATCTAAATACCAATGTTCACGTCTGTAACATTGTTGGTTTTTGAGATATAGGTATCCCTATAAATCAGCCCCCCCCCCCCCTCTTTTGACCTCCCTTAAGTGGATTTTTGGGAAATAGTAAAACACATGTTTCTTTATTTTTGAAGGAGAATCTAAATACCAATTTTTACGTCTGTAACATCGTTGGTTTTTGAGATATAAGTATCCTCATAAGTTGGCACCCCGTTTTTTTCCCCGCTTAAGTGGATTTTGGGGAAATGGTAAAACAAATGTTTCTTTATTTTTCAAGGAAAATCTAAATACCAGTTTTCACGTCTGTAACATTGTCGGTTTTTGAGATATAGGTATCCTCATAAATCAGCCCCCCTATCTTTTGAACCCCCCTTAAGTAGATTTTGGGGAAATGGTAAAACACATGTTTCTTTAATTTTCAAGAAGAGTCTAAATACAAATTTTCAAGTCTGTATCATTGTCGGTTTTTGAGATATAGGTATCCCCATAAATCAGCCCCCCTTTTAAGCTCCCTTAAGTGGATTTTGGGGAAATGGTAAAACAAGTGTTTCTTTGTTTTTCAATGAGAATCTAAATACCAATTTTCATGTCTGTAACATTGTCTTTTTTTTTAGTTGTAGGTATCCTTAATAAATTAGCCCCCCTTTTTGACCTCCCTTAAGTGGATTTTTTTTTTTTAAGGAGAATTTAAATATAAATTTTCACGTCTGTATCATCGTTGGTTTTTGAGATATAGGTATCCCCATATATCAGCCCCCCCTTTTAAGCTCCCTTAAGGGGATTTTTGGGAAATGGTAAAACATGTATTTCTTTATTTTTCAAGGAGAATCAAAAATACCAATTTTCACATCTGTAACATCGTCGGTTTTTGAGATATAGGTATCCTCATAAATCAGCCCCCCTCTTTTGACCCCCTTAAGTGAATTTTGGGGAAATAGTGAAACAAGTGTTTCTTTTTTTTCAAGGAGAATCTAAATACAAATTTTCACATCTGTAACATCGTCGGTTTTTGAGATATAGGTATCCTTTATAAATCAGCCCCCCCTTTAAAGCTCCCTTAAGTGGATTTTTGGGAAATGGTAAAACATGTATTTCTTTATTTTTCAAAGAGAATCAAAAATACCAATTTTCCCGTCTGTAACATCGTCGGTTTTTGAGATATAGGTATCCTCATAAATCAGCCCCCCTCTTTTGACCTCCCTTAAGTGGATTTTTGGGAAATAGTAAAACATGTGTTTATTTATTTTTCAAGGAGAATCTAAATACCAATTTTTACGTTTGTAACATTGTTGGTTTTTGAGATATAGGTATCCTCACAAGTCTGCACCCCGCTTTTTCCCCGCTTAAGTGGATTTTGGGGAAATGGTAAAACAAATGTTTCTCTATTTTTCAAGGAGAATCTAAATACCAGTTTTCACGTCTGTAACATCGTCGGTTTTTGAGATATAGGTATCCTCATAAATCAGCCCCGCTGTCTTTTGCACCCCCTTAAGTGGATTTTGGGGAAATGGTAAAACACATGTTTCTTTTTTTTTTTTCAAGAAGAATCTAAATACAAATGTTTAAGTCTTTATCATTGTCGGTTTTTGAGATATAGGTATCCCCATAAATCAGCCCCCCTTTTGACTCCCCTTAAGTGGATTTTGGGGAAATAGTAAAACAAGTGTTTCTTTGTTTTTCAATGAGAATATAAATACCAATTTTCACGTCTGTAACATTATCAGTTTTTGAGATATAGGTATCCTCATAAATCAGCCCCCTGTCTTTTGACCCCCTCCTTAAGTGGATTTTGGGGAAATGGTAAAACACTTGTTTCTTTATTTTTCAATGAGAATCTAAAAACTAATTTTCATGCCTGTAACATCATCGGTTTTTGATATATAAGTATCCTTGTAAGTCGGCCCCCCTCTTTTGACCCCTCTTAAGTGGATTTTGGGGAAATGGTAAAACATGTGTTTCTTTATTTTTGAAGGAGAATCTAAATACCAGTTTTCACATCTATAACATTGTCGTTTTTTGAGATATAGGTATCCTTTATATATCAGCGCCCCTCTTTTGACCTCCCTTAAGGGAATTTTGGGGAAATGGTAAAATGCGTGTTTCTTTATTTTTCAAGCAGAATCTAAATACAAATTTACAAGTCTGTATCATTGTTGCTTTTTGAGATATAGGTATCTCTATAAATCAGCCCCCCCTTTTGACTCCCCTGAAGTGGATTTTGGGGAAATGGTAAAACAAGTCTTTCTTTATTTTTCAAGGAGAATCTAAATACCAATTTTCACGTCTGTAACATCGTCTTTTTTGGAGATATAGGTATCCTTTATAAATCAGCCCCCCTCTTTTGACCTCCCTTAAGTGGATTTTGGGGAAATGGTAAAACACGTATTGATTTATTTTTTCAAGGAGAATCTAAATACCAATTTTCACGTCTGTAACATCGTTGGTTTTTGAGATATAGGTATCCCCATAAATCAGCCCCCCTTTTGACCCCCCCTTAGATGGGTTTTGGGGAAATGGTAAAACACATGTTTCTTTATTTTTCAAGAAGAGTCTAAATACAAATTTTCAAGTCTGTATCATTGTCGGTTTTTGAGATATAGGTATCCCCATAAATCAGCCCCCCTTTTAAGCTCCCTTAAGTGGATTTTGGGGAAATGGTAAAACAAGTGTTTCTTTGTTTTTCAATGAGAATCTAAATACCAATTTTCATGTCTGTAACATTGTCTTTTTTTTTTTAGTTGTAGGTATCCTTAATAAATTAGCCCCCCTTTTTGACCTCCCTTAAGTGGATTTTGGGGAAATGATAAAACACATATTTTTTTTTTAAGGAGAATTTAAATATAAATTTTCACGTCTGTATCATCGTTGGTTTTTGAGATATAGGTATCCCCATAAATCAGCCCCCCCCCCCCCCTTTTAAGCTCCCTTAAGGGGATTTTTGGGAAATGGTAAAACATGTATTTCTTTATTTTTCAAGGAGAATCAAAAATACCAATTTTCACATCTGTAACATCGTCGGTTTTTGAGATATAGGTATCCTCATAAATCAGCCCCCCTCTTTTGACCCCCTTAAGTGAATTTTGGGGAAATAGTGAAACAACATAATTTATGCTTACCTGATAAATTTATTTCTCTTGTAGTGTATCCAGTCCACGGATCATCCATTACTTATGGGATATTAACTCCTCCCCAACAGGAAGTGCAAGAGGATTCACCCAGCAGAGCTGCTATATAGCTCCTCCCCTAACTGCCATTACCAGTCATTCGACCGAAAACATGCAGAGAAAGGAAAACCATAGGGTACAGTGGTGACTGTAGTTTAATGGAAAAATTACCTGCCTTAAAGTGACAGGGCGGGCCGTGGACTGGATACACTACAAGAGAAATAAATTTATCAGGTAAGCATAAATTATGTTTTCTCTTGTTAAGTGTATCCAGTCCACGGATCATCCATTACTTATGGGATACCAATACCAAAGCTAAAGTACACGGATGACGGGAGGGACAGGCAGGCTCTTTATACGGAAGGAACCACTGCCTGAAGAACCTTTCTCCCAAAAACAGCCTCCGAAGAAGCAAAAGTGTAAAATTTGTAAAATTTGGAAAAAGTATGAAGAGAAGACCAAGTTGCAGCCTTGCAAATCTGTTCAACAGAAGCCTCATTCTTAAAGGCCCAAGTGGAAGCCACAGCTCTAGTAGAATGTGCTGTAATTCTTTCAGGAGGCTGCTGTCCAGCAGTCTCATAGGCTAACCGTATTATGCTACGAAGCCAAAAGGAGAGAGAGGTAGCCGAAGCTTTTTGACCTCTCCTCTGACCAGAATAAACGACAAACAGGGAAGACGTTTGTCGAAAATCCTTAGTTGCCTGTAGATAAAATTTCAGGGCACGGACTACATCTAGATTGTGTAGCAGACGTTCCTTTTTCGAAGAAGGATTAGGACACAAAGATGTAACCACAATCTCTTGATTGATATTCCTGTTAGTGACCACCTTAGGTAGGAACCCAGGTTTAGTACGCAGAACTACCTTGTCTGAATGAAAAATCAGATAAGGAGAATCACAATGTAAGGCAGATAACTCAGAGACTCTTCGAGCCGAGGAAATCGCCATTAAAAACAGAACTTTCCAAGATAACAACTTGATATCAATGGAATGAAGGGGTTCAAACGGAACCCCCTGTAAAACATTAAGAACTAAGTTCAAACTCCATGGTGGAGCAACAGTTTTAAACACAGGCTTGATCCTAGCTAAAGCCTGACAAAAAGCTTGAACGTCCGGAACTTCTGACAGACGTTTGTGTAAAAGAATGGACAGAGCTGAAATCTGTCCCTTTAAGGAACTAGCGGATAAACCCTTTTCTAAACCTTCTTGTAGAAAAGACAATATCCTCGGAATCCTAACCTTACTCCATGAGTAACTCTTGGATTCGCACCAATATAAGTATTTGCGCCATATCTTATGGTAAATCTTTCTGGTAGCAGGCTTCCTAGCCTGTATTAAGGTATCAATAACTGACTCAGAAAAACCACGTTTTGATAAAATCAAGCGTTCAATTTCCAAGCAGTCAGCTTCAGAGAAATTAGATTTTGATGTTTGAAGGGACCCTGGATCAGAAGGTCCTGTTTCAGAGGTAGCGACCAAGGTGGACAGGATGACATGTCCACTAGATCTGCATACCAAGTCCTGCGTGGCCATGCAGGCGTTATTAGAATCACTGATGCTCTCTCCTGTTTGATTCTGGCAATCAATCGAGGAAGCATCGGGAAGGGTGGAAACACATAAGCCATCCCGAAGGTCCAAGGTGCTGTCAAAGCATCTATCAGAACCGCTCCCGGATCCCTGGATCTGGACCCGTAACGAGGAAGCTTGGCGTTCTGTCGAGACGCCATGAGATCTATCTCTGGTTTGCCCCAACGTCGAAGTATTTGGGCAAAGACCTCCGGATGAAGTTCCCACTCCCCCGGATGAAAAGTCTGACGACTTAAGAAATCCGCCTCCCAGTTCTCCACTCCCGGGATGTGGATTGCTGACAGGTGGCAAGAGTGAGACTCTGCCCAGCGAATTATCTTTGATACTTCCATCATTGCTAGGGAGCTTCTTGTCCCTCCCTGATGGTTGATGTAAGCTACAGTCGTGATGTTGTCCGACTGAAACCTGATGAACCCCCGAGTTGTTAACTGGGGCCAAGCCAGAAGGGCATTGAGAACTGCTCTCAATTCCAGAATGTTTATTGGTAGGAGATTCTCCTCCTGATTCCATTGTCCCTGAGCCTTCAGAGAATTCCAGACAGTGCCCCAACCTAGTAGGCTGGCGTCTGTTGTTACAATTGTCCAGTCCGGCCTGCTGAATGGCATCCCCCTGGACAGATGTGGCCGAGAAAGCCACCATAGAAGAGAATTTCTGGTCTCTTGATCCAGATTCAGAGTAGGGGACAAGTCTGAGTAATCCCCATTCCACTGACTTAGCATGCACAATTGCAGCGGTCTGAGATGTAGACGTGCAAAGGGTACTATGTCCATTGCTGCTACCATTAAGCCGATCACCTCCATGCATTGAGCTACTGACGGGTGTTGAATGGAATGAAGGACACGGCATGCATTTTGAAGCTTTGTTAACCTGTCTTCTGTCAGGTAAATCTTCATTTCTACAGAATCTATAAGAGTCCCCAAGAAGGGAACTCTTGTGAGTGGAAAGAGAGAACTCTTCTTTTCGTTCACCTTCCATCCATGCGACCTTAGAAATGCCAGTACTAACTCTGTATGAGACTTGGCAGTTTGAAAGCTTGAAGCTTGTATCAGAATGTTGTCTAGGTACGGAGCTACCGCAATTCCTCGCGGTCTTAGTACCGCCAGAAGAGCACACAGAACCTTTGTGAAGATTCTCGGAGCCGTAGCCAATCCGAATGGAAGAGCTACAAACTGGTAATGCCTGTCTAGAAAGGCAAACCTTAGATACCGGTAATGATCTTTGTGAATCGGTATGTGAAGGTAAGCATCCTTTAAATCCACTGTGGTCATGTACTGACCCTTTTGGATCATGGGTAAAATTGTCCGAATAGTTTCCATTTTGAACGATGGAACTCTTAGGAATTTGTTTAGGATCTTTAAATCCAAGATTGGCCTGAAAGTTCCCTCTTTTTTGGGAACCACAAACAGATTTGAGTAAAACCCTTGTCCTTGTTCCGACCGCGGAACCGGATGGATCACTCCCATTAATAAAAGATCTTGTACGCAGCGTAGAAACGCCTCTTTCTTTATTTGGTTTGTTGACAACCTTGACAGATGAAATCTCCCTCTTGGGGGAGAGAATTTGAAGTCTAGAAGGTATCCCTGAGATATGATCTCTAACGCCCAGGGATCCTGGACATCTCTTGCCCAAGCCTGGGCGAAGAGAGAAAGTCTGCCCCCCACTAGATCCGTTCCCGGATCGGGGGCCCTCGATTCATGCTGTCTTAGGGGCAGCAGCAGGTTTCCTGGCCTGCTTGCCCTTGTTCCAGGACTGGTTAGGTCTCCAGCCTTGTCTGTAGCGAGCAACAGCTCCTTCCTGTTTTGGTGCAGAGGAAGTTGATGCTGCTCCTGCTTTGATATTACGAAAGGAACGAAAATTAGACTGTCTAGCCTTAGGTTTGGCTCTGTCTTGAGGCAGGGCATGGCCTTTACCTCCTGTAATGTCAGCGATAATTTCTTTCAACCCGGGCCCGAATAAGGTCTGCCCTTTGAAAGGTATATTAAGCAATTTAGATTTAGAAGTAACGTCAGCTGACCAGGATTTTAGCCACAGTGCTCTGCGTGCCTGAATGGCGAATCCGGAATTCTTAGCCGTAAGTTTAGTTAAATGTACTACGGCATCTGAAATAAATGAGTTAGCTAACTTAAGGGCTTTAAGCTTGTGTGTAATCTCATCTAATGGAGCTGATTCAAGTGTCTCTTCCAGAGACTCAAACCAAAATGCTGCTGCAGCCGTGACAGGCGCAATGCATGCAAGAGGTTGCAATATAAAACCTTGTTGAACAAACATTTTCTTAAGGTAACCCTCTAACTTTTTATCCATTGGATCTGAAAAGGCACAGCTATCCTCCACCGGGATAGTGGTACGCTTAGCTAAAGTAGAAACTGCTCCCTCCACCTTAGGGACCGTTTGCCATAAGTCCCGTGTGGTGGCGTCTATTGGAAACATCTTTCTAAATATCGGAGGGGGTGAGAACGGCACACCGGGTCTATCCCACTCCTTAGTAACAATTTCAGTAAGTCTCTTAGGTATAGGAAAAACGTCAGTACTCGCCGGTACCGCAAAATATTTATCCAACCTACACATTTTCTCTGGTATTGCAACTGTGTTACAATCATTCAGAGCCGCTAACACCTCCCCTAGTAATACACGGAGGTTTTCCAGCTTAAATTTAAAATTTGAAATATCTGAATCCAGTTTGGATCAGAACCGTCACCCGCAGAATGAAGCTCTCCGTCCTCATGTTCTGCAAATTGTGACGCAGTGTCTGACATGGCCCTAATATTATCAGCGCACTCTGTTCTCACCCCAGAGTGATCACTCTTACCTCTTAGTTCTGGTAATTTAGCCAAAACTTCAGTCATAACAGTAGCCATATCCTGTAATGTGATTTGTAATGGCCGCCCAGATGTACTCGGCGCTACAATATCACGCACCTCCCGAGCGGGAGATGCAGGTACTGACACGTGAGGCGAGTTAGTCGGCATAACTCTCCCCTCGTTGTTTGGTGAAATATGTTCAATTTGTACAGATTGACTTTTATTTAAAGTAGCATCAATACAGTTAGTACATAAATTTCTATTGGGCTCCACTTTGGCTTTAGCACATATAGCACAGATATCTTCCTCTGAATCAGACATGTTTAACACACTAGCAAATAAACTAGCAACTTGGAAATACTTTTCAAGTAATTTACTATAATATGAAAACGTACTGTGCCTATAAGAAGCACAGAAAAAGTTATGACAGTTGAAAATTAATAAACTGAAAAGTTATAGCATCAAATCTTTGTAAAAAACACAATTTTAGCAAAGGATTGCTCCCATTAGCAAAGGATAACTAACCCTGATAGCAGGAGAAAAAAAAAAAAAAATACAGAAATAAACGTTTTTTTTTTTTTTATCACAGTCAACTACAATCTCACAGCTCTGCTGTGAGTGATTACCTCCCTCAAAACAAGTTATGAAGACCCCTGAGTTCTGTAGAGATGAACCGGATCATGCAGGGAAGACAATAAACTTCTGACTGAATTTTTTGATGCGTAGCAAAAGCACCAAAAAAGGTCCCTCCCCCTCACACATAACAGTGAGAGAGATCAGTAAACTGTCATAAATTAAATAAAACGACTGCCAAGTGGAAAAAAATAGTGCCCAAAACATTTTTTCACCCAGTACCTCAGAAAATTAAACGATTTTACATGCCAGCAAAAAACGTTTAACATTAATAAATTGAGTGTTATTAAAAAGCCTGTTGCTAGTCCCTGCAAATTAGGCTAAAGTTTTATGCATACAGTATAATTCCAGTGAAGTGCCATTCCCCAGAATACTGAAGTGTAAAATATACATACATGACAGCCTGATACCAGTTGCTGCTACTGCATTTAAGGCTGAGTTTACATTATATCGGTATGGCAGAATTTTCTCATCAATTCCATTGTCAGAAAATAATAAGCTGCTACATACCTCTTGCAGATTAATCTGCCCGCTGTCCCCTGGTCTGAAGTTTACCTCTCCTCAGATGGCCGAGAAACAGCAATATGATCTTAACTACTCCGGCTAAAATCATAGAAAAACTCAGGTAGATTCTTCTTCAAATTCTACCAGAGAAGGAATAACACACTCCGGTGCTATTATAAAATAACAAACTTTTGATTGAAGGTATGAAACTAAGTATAATCACCACAGTCCTCTCACACATCCTATCTATTCGTTGGGTGCAAGAGAATGACTGGTAATGGCAGTTAGGGAGCTATATAGCAGCTCTGCTGGGTGAATCCTCTTGCACTTCCTGTTGGGGAGGAGTTAATATCCCATAAGTAATGGATGATCCGTGGACTGGATACACTTAACAAGAGAAAAGTGTTTCTCTTTTTTCAAGGAGAATCTAAATACAAATTTTCACATCTGTAACATCGTCGGTTTTTGAGATATAGGTCTCCTCATAAATCAGCCCCCCTCTTTTGACCCCCTTAAGTGAATTTTGGGGAAATAGTGAAACAAGTGTTTCTTTTTTTTCAAGGAGAATCTAAATACAAATTTTCACATCTGTAACATCGTCGGTTTTTGAGATATAGGTATCCTTTATAAATCAGCCCCCCCTTTAAAGCTCCCTTAAGTGGATTTTTGGGAAATGGTAAAACATGTATTTCTTTATTTTTCAAAGAGAATCAAAAATACCAATTTTCCCGTCTGTAACATCGTTGGTTTTTGAGATATAGGTATCCTCATAAATCAGCCCCCCTCTTTTGACCTCCCTTAAGTGGATTTTTGGGAAATAGTAAAACATGTGTTTATTTATTTTTCAAGGAGAATCTAAATACCAATTTTTACGTTTGTAACATTGTTGGTTTTTGAGATATAGGTATCCTCACAAGTCGGCACCCCGCTTTTTCCCCGCTTAAGTGGATTTTTGGGAAATAGTAAAACATGTGTTTCTTTATTTTTCAAGAAGAATCTAAATACAAATGTTCAAGTCTTTATCATTGTCGGTTTTTCAGATATAGGTATCCCCATAAATCAGCCCCCCCTTTTGACTCCCCTTAAGTGGATTTTGGGGAAATAGTAAAACAAGTGTTTCTTTGTTTTTCAATGAGAATATAAATACCAATTTTCACGTCTGTAACATTATCAGTTTTTGAGATATAGGTATCCTCATAAATCAGCCCCCTGTCTTTTGACCCCCTCCTTAAGTGGATTTTGGGGAAATGGTAAAACACTTGTTTCTTTATTTTTCAATGAGAATCTAAAAACTAATTTTCATGCCTGTAACATCGTCGGTTTTTGATATATAAGTATCCTTGTAAGTCGGCCCCCTCTTTTGACCCCTCTTAAGTGGATTTTGGGGAAATGGTAAAACATGTGTTTCTTTATTTTTGAAGGAGAATCTAAATACCAGTTTTCACATCTATAACATTGTCGTTTTTTGAGATATAGGTATCCTTTATATATCAGCGCCCCTCTTTTGACCTCCCTTAAGGGAATTTTGGGGAAATGGTAAAATGCGTGTTTCTTTATTTTTCAAGCAGAATCTAAATACAAATTTACAAGTCTGTATCATTGTCGCTTTTTGAGATATAGGTATCTCCATAAATCAGCCCCCCCTTTTGACTCCCCTGAAGTGGATTTTGGGGAAATGGTAAAACAAGTCTTTCTTTATTTTTCAAGGAGAATCTAAATACCAATTTTCACGTCTGTAACATCGTCTTTTTTGGAGATATAGGTATCCTTTATAAATCAGCCCCCCTCTTTTGACCTCCCTTAAGTGGATTTTGGGGAAATGGTAAAACACGTATTGATTTATTTTTTCAAGGAGAATCTAAATACCAATTTTCACGTCTGTAACATCGTTGGTTTTTGAGATATAGGTATCCCCATAAATCAGCCCCCCTTTTGACCCCCCCCTTAGATGGGTTTTGGGGAAATGGTAAAACACGTGTTTCTTTATTTTTCAAGCAGAATCTAAATACCAATTTATACATCTGTAACATTGTCGGTTTTTGAGATATAAGTATCCCCATAAATCAGCCCGCCCGTTTGACCCCCCTTAAGTGGATTTTGGGGAAATGGTAAAACACATGTTTCTTTGTTTTTCAATGAGAATGTAGATACCAATTTTCACGTCTGTAACATTATCAGCTTTTGAGATATAGGTATCCTCATAAATCAGCCCCCTGTCTTTTTTGGAGATATAGGTATCCTTTATAAATCAGTCCCCATTTTTGACCCCAATTAAGTGGATTTTGGGGAAATGGTAAAACACGTATTTATTTATTTTTTCAAGGAGAATCTAAATACCAATTTTCACAGCTGTAACATCGTTGGTTGTTGAGATATAGTTATCCCTATAAATCAGTCCCCCTTTTTGACCCCCCTTAAGTGGATTTTTGGGAAATAGTAAAACACGTGTTTCTTTATTTTTCAAGGACAATCTAAATACCAATTTTAACATCTGTAACATCGTCGGTTTTTTAAATATAGGTATCCCCATAAATTAGCCCCCCCTCTTTTGACCCCCCATAAGTAGATTTTTGGGAAATGGTAAATTACATGTTTCTTTATTTTTCAAGAAGAATCTAAATACAAATTTTCAAGTCTGTAACATTGTTGGTTTTTGAGATATAGGTATCCTCATAAAAAAGTTCACTTCCCTTTTTTTACCCTCTTAGGGTCGTAATTTCCAAAAATCCTTCCTTAGTTGGTGCCTACTTCATAAAAACAATGTACCTTCCACATTTCACGTTCCTAGGTTAAACGGTTTGAGCTGGGCGTTGATGAGTCAGTCAGGACTTCTCCTTTTATATATATTTATACCTATATATATAGGGCGTTGATGAGTCAGTCAGTCAGGACTTCTTATATATATATATTTATACCTATATATAGGGCGTTGATGAGTCAGTCAGTCAGGACTTCTTATATATATATATATTTATATCTATATATAGGGCGTTGATGAGTCAGTCAGTCAGGACTTCTTATATATATATATTTATATCTATATATAGGGCGTTGATGAGTCAGTCAGTCAGGACTTCTTATATATATATATATTTATATCTATATATAGGGCGTTGATGAGTCAGTCAGTCAGGACTTCTTATATATATATATTTATATCTATATATAGGGCGTTGATGAGTCAGTCAGTCAGGACTTCTTATATATATATATTTATATCTATATATAGGGCGTTGATGAGTCAGTCAGTCAGGACTTCTTATATATATATATATTTATATCTATTTATAGGGCGTTGATGAGTCAGTCAGTCAGGACTTCTTATATATATATATTTATATCTATTTATAGGGCGTTGATGAGTCAGTCAGTCAGGACTTCTTATATATATATATATATATATATATTTATATATATTTATAGGGCGTTGATGAGTCAGTCAGTCAGGACTTCTTATATATATATATTTATATCTATATATAGGGCATTGATGAGTCAGTCAGTCAGGACTTCTTATATATATATATATTTATATCTATTTATAGGGCGTTGATGAGTCAGTCAGTAAGGACTTCTTATATATACATATTTATATCTATATATAGGGCGTTGATGAGTCAGTCAGTCAGGACTTCTTATATATAAATATATTTATATCTATTTATAGGGCGTTGATGAGTCAGTCAGTCAGGACTTCTTATATATATATATATTTATATCTATTTATAGGGCGTTGATGAGTCAGTCAGTCAGGACTTCTTATATATATATATGTAACAGCAGGGTTTGTAATATTGTAATGCACACAACCAAAAAGTATTTCAATGTGAAGCTCCTTTTATGAAGAGTGTTATCAGCTCTACAGGATACTTCAAAGGTTGCCATAGCAACCACTGCTGGATCGGCTCCGTCAGGAATGCAAGCAGAGCAGCCCAGATCTTTTTTTTATTACGTTTGACAGCTCTCTAAAACAAGAAGATAATTTTAATAGATTAATATTTGAAAAGTTTTTATCCTAAAAAGTCAGCCTAAGATAAAAAAACGACTATAACTAAGGATGGGCAAATGTTTTGCAACTATCAAAAAAATGAAACCAATTTTAACACATTTGTTTGTACAACATTTTAATATTTATTTAGTGCAATAATATTTCTAATGCTTTCTTTAAATGTCAGTCAATTTGATTTAAATGATGTAATATTCTAATTAGAAAAACATGTAATTAATATATTTGTAATAATATTTCTAATGCTCTCTTTAAATGTAATATTCAAATGATGCAATATTCAAAATAGAAACATTCAAATTGCTATACTTGTATCTATTATGTATCAATTTACTAAATTCCCTACCACAGGAATTATTGAACTTCTGAATAGTATTTGTTACATTTAATGTTATATTTGAAATTTTGAATGTGGTTATTTGATCTAATTATGAACATTCAAAAATTAAAGTAACATTTGAAAACCGGAAATAACATTCGATTACCAAATTTTAAAGGATTTTCATTCTTATCAACATTCAATAGTCCAGAATGAATGTGCACGGTACTATTTGTTCTACCAAACCGATTACACTTGCAGCACACTCGCCCAACCCTGCTCCCAGCGTTATTGTCAAATAGGGACACTTTTCTTGTATAAATTCCTTTTTTCTTCAGCGATTACTGTCACAAACTGTAACTTTATCGTGATATAGCTAGATTATACTGCATAGTCATGGAATAAAAAAATTATCAGTGTGCGTGTTTACAGCCTTCTGTCACGCAAGTCAAAAGAAAACTTTCATGATTCAGATAGAGCAGAAATTTTAAACAACTTTCCAATTTACTTCCATTAACAAAAAATGTCTTTTTATATTTATACTTTTTGAGTCACCAGCTCCTACTGAGTATGTGCAAGAATTCACAGAGTATATGTACATGCATCTGGGATTGGCTGATGGCTGTCACATGATACAAGGGGAGTGGAAATTTACATAACTTTGAAATTTGTCAGAAAAAAATCTACTTCTCATTTGAAGTGCAGACTAATTGCTATTGCATTATCTTTTTGTTATGCATTTGTTAATTGTGCAGATCTACTGTATTTACTGATCCTTTAAAGGGACATTGTACACTAGGATTTTCTTTGCATAAATGTTTTGTAGATGATCTATTTATATAGCCCAATCTGGCAGTGTTTTTGTAAAAATGTATAGTTTTGCTTATTTTTAAATAACATTGTGCTGATTTTTATACTCCTAACCAAGCCCCACAGTGTCAGATGTATACACACGTTTACAGACTCATGCTGGCTCCTGTTTACGTTACCTATCTGTTTTCCCAGCCCTTTTCAGTGGGTTTTTACCAGACAAACCTCATCAACAGTGCTAAACTGGGAGCCTCTCAGTAAGTTTTTAAAAGGTTGTATACTGGATTTTAATATCAGGGGCCCGATCCGATATAAATCGTCGCCCGCAAAAGCCAGCAACGCCAAATTTTGCGCTGGTTTGGTATCACATATACGGCGTAACCTAGAAGTTACGCTCGTATATTTCTGCCTTCGGCTGTAGTTTTTTGGCCCATAGACAGGTATACCAAACCAGCGCAGTTTGGTATCCAATATACAGCGTAAGGACTTACGTGGCGAAAATGGAGAAATTCTACTCCATTTTCACCTCGCCACAAATTGCAGGCGTAGTAAGCCTTGCACTGTCTATTGGAGCCCCGTAACTCCCTAAACTAGCTGCTAAATAAAACCTAACGCATGCGCAATGTCTATCTACCTGTCAACCGCGATCCCCCGCCCCAATCCCTAATAAAGTATTTAACCCCTAAAACGCCGCTCCCGGACCCCGCCGCCACCTACATTAAATGTATAACCCCCTAATGTGAGCCCCTTACACCGCCGCCATCTACATTATCTACCCCCTAATGTGAGCCCCTTACACCGCCACCATCTACATTATCTATCCCCTAATGTGAGCCCCTTACTCCGCCGCCACCTACATTACCTACCCCCTAATGTGAGCCCCTTACACCGCCGCCATCTACATTATCTATCCCCTAATGTGAGCCCCTTACACCGCCGCCATCTACATTATCTACCCCCTAATGTGAGCCCCTTACATCGCCGCCACCTACATTAACTACCCCCTAATGTGAACTCCTACCCCGCCGTCAGCTACATTAACTACCCCCTAATGTGAGCTTCTACCCCGCCGCCAGCTATATTAAAATTATTAACCCCTAATCTAACCCCACTATACCACTGCCACCTATATTAAATTATTAACCCCTAATCTTTTTTATTTTGGGGGGCTTTATTATTTTATTAGGGGGCTTAGAATAGGTGTAATTAGCTTAAAATTCTTGTTATCTTTTTTTATTTTTTGTAATTTAGTTTAGTGTATTTAATTGTATTTTAGTTTAGAGATTTGTAGTTTATTTAATTTATTGATAGTGTAGGTGTATTTGTAACTTAGGTTAGGATTTATTTTACGGGTAAATTGGTAATTATTTTAACTAGGTAGCTATTAAATAGTTATTAACTATTTAATAGCTATTGTACCTAGTTAAAATAAATACCAAGCTACCTGTAAAATAAATATAAACCCTAAAATAGCTACAATGTAATTATTAATTATATTGTAGCTATCTTAGGGTTTATTTTATAGGTAAGTATTTAGATTTAAATAGGAATATTTTAATTAATAATATTAATATTAATTAGATTTATTTTAATAAGAATTTAGTTAGGGGTGTTAGAGTTAGATAGGGTTATTATACTTAATATATATATATATATATATATATATATATATATATATATATATATATATATATATATATAATATAATAACTATATTAACTATATTAACCATAATATAATTAGGGTTAATAGACATAATATAATGTGATACAGAGGGTTAACAGCGCTTACAAATCTTCCTAAATATATATATATAGATGGATATGAGTCTCTGGAAGGTAAAATAGATGTATATATAAAGTCCTTAATTATAATGTAGAGGTGTGAATCCAAGTGTAATAGGAGTGCATTAGATACCCTTACCAAAAATTACTTTTACTTTTATACCCTCAATATTATGAAGTATGTTTACAGCACAGAGGATTAAAGGTGATCTCTTATCAGATTCACAAGATGTTGTGAATCTAATAAGAGATCACCTTTAACCCTGTGTGCTGTAAACATACCTCATAATATTGAGGGTATAAAATGTGAGTGTAACATTTGTCTATTTTATAGTTTTATTGAATAAAAACGGTATTACACTATCCTTGCTTTTTTGTCTTTCTGGGTACACATACGGACAAGAAAGTTCATACCAAGACTACAAAGCACAGCTCCAAGAGGCAACAAGCACAGGAAGTTTCCTAGAGAGACCAGTACAGAAGGATCTAAATTTCCTTCTACTCCAAGAGGCAGACGAAAACACAGAATATATCATCCAGATACACCCTCCAATGCGGCAAACTTACCTCATACAATTGGGGTAATTTTTGGTAAGGGTATCTAATGCACTCCTATTACACTTGGATTCACACCTCTACATTATAATTAAGGACTTTATATATACATCTATTTTACCTTCCAGAGACTCATATCCATCTATATATATATATATATATATATATAGGAAGATTTGTAAGCGCTGTTAACCCTCTGTATCAAATTTTCTAATAATTAACCTGGACTTAGTCTTCAGTTAATTATTTGCCCCTAATAGCTGACTTACTTGGTCTTCATATATCTGACTAGCGCTATTTCAGGAGTAATGCTTGTCTCCACTCAGATCTCTGAGTGGATACATTCTACTCACCTTTGTATATATAATATAATAACTATATTAACTATATTAACCCTAATATAATTAGGGTTAATATAGTTAATATAGGTGGCGGCGGTATAGTGGGATTAGATTAGGGGGTAATGTATTTAATATAGGTGGCGGCGGTGTAGGGGGATTTAGATTAGATGCAAAAGAGCTGTTTACTTTGTGACAAAGCACCGCCAAAAGCCCTTTTAAGGGCTGGTAAAAGAGCTGGTTACTTTAGGACAATGGCCCGCAAAAAGCCCTTTTAAGGGCTGGCAATAGAGCTGTTTACTTTGGGGTAATGCCACGCAAAAAGCCCTTTTCAGGGCTGGCAATAGAGCTGTTTACTTTGGGGTAATGCCACGCAAAAAGCCCTTTTCAGGGCTATTTGTAGGGTTAGACTTAGGTTTAGTGGTAGGGATAGTTTAGTATTTTAGGGGTTAATTAATTTAATATAGGTGGCGGCGGTATAGGGGGATTAGATTAGGGGTTAATTAATTTAATATAGTTGGCGGCGGTATAGGGGGATTAGATTAGGGTTAATAAATGTAATATAGGTGGTGGCGGTGTAGGGGGATTTAGAATAGGGGTTAATTAATTTAATACAGCTGGCGGCAGGGTAGGGGGATTTAAATTAGGGGTTAATAATTTTAATATAGCTGGCGGCGGGGTAGGGGGATTAGATTAGGGGTTAATAATTTTAATATAGCTGGCGGCGGGGTAGGAGCTCACATTAGGGGGTAGTTAATGTAGCTGGCGGCGGAGTAAGGGTCTCACATTAGGGGGTAGGTAATGTAGCTGGCGGCGGAGTAAGGGGCTCACATTAGGGGGTAGGTAATGTAGCTGGCGGCGGAGTAAGGGGCTCACATTAGGGGGTAGGTAATGTAGCTGGCGGCGGGGTAGGAGCTCACATTAGGGGGTAGGTAATGTAGCTGGCGGCGGTGTAAGGGGCTCACATTAGGGGGTAGGTAATGTAGCTGGCGGCGGTGTAAGGGCTCACATTAGGGTGTAGGTAATGTAGGTGGCGGCGGTGTAAGGGGCTCACATTAGGGGGTAGGTAATGTAGCTGGCGGCGGTGTAAGGGGCTCACATTAGGGGGTAGGTAATGTAGCTGGCGGCGGTGTAAGGGCTCACATTAGGGGGTAGGTAATGTAGCTGGCGGCGGTGTAAGGGGCTCACATTAGGGGGTAGGTAATGTAGCTGGTGGCGGTGTAAGGGGCTCACATTAGGGGGTAGGTAATGTAGCTGGCGGCGGTGTAAGGGCTCACATTAGGGGGTAGGTAACGTAGCTGGCGGCAGAGTAAGGGTCTCACATTAGGGGGTAGGTAATGTAGCTGGCGGCGGAGTAAGGGGCTCACATTAGGGGGTAGGTAATGTAGCTGGCGGCGGGGTAGGAGCTCACATTAGGGGGTAGGTAATGTAGCTGGCGGCGGTGTAAGGGGCTCACATTAGGGGGTAGGTAATGTAGGTGGCGGCGGTGTAAGGGGCTCACATTAGGGGGTAGGTAATGTAGCTGGCGGCGGTGTAAGGGGCTCACATTAGGGGGTAGGTAATGTAGCTGGCGGTGGAGTAAGGGGCTCACATTAGGGGGTAGGTAATGTAGCTGGCGGCGGAGTAAGGGGCTCACATTAGGGGGTAGGTAATGTAGGTGGCGGCGGTGTAAGGGCTCACATTAGGGGGTAGGTAATGTAGCTGGCGGCGGTGTAAGGGCTCACATTAGGGGGTAGGTAATGTAGCTGGCGGCGGTGTAAGGGGCTCACATTAGGGGGTAGGTAATGTAGGTGGCGGCGGAGTAAGGGTCTCACATTAGGGGGTAGGTAATGTAGGTGGCGGCGGAGTAAGGGTCTCACATTAGGGGGTAGGTAATGTAGCTGGCGGCGGTGTAAGGGGCTCACATTAGGTGGTAGGTAATGTAGCTGGCGGCGGAGTAAGGGCTCACATTAGGTGGTAGGTAATGTAGCTGGCGGCGGTGTAAGGGGCTCACATTAGGTGGTAGGTAATGTAGCTGGCGGCGGAGTAAGGGGCTCACATTAGGGGATAGGTAATGTAGCTGGCGGCGGTGTAAGGGGCTCACATTAGGGGGTAGGTAATGTAGCTGGCGGCGGTGTAAGGGGCTCACATTAGGGGGTAGGTAATGTAGGTGGCGGCGGGGTCCGGGAGCGGCGGTTTAGGGGTTAATAACTTTATTAGGTGGCGGCGGGGTCCGGGAGCGGCGGTTTAGGGGTTAATACATTTTTTATTATTAGGAGAGTGAGGGGGGATAGCGGATAGAGGGTTAGACGTGTCGGGCTATGTTTTGGAGGCGTGTTAGACAGTACGGGAGATTTTATAACTTAGTCAGGTTTTGTAGGCGCCGAAAGTTTCTAAAGTGCCGTAAGTCACTGGCGACTTCAGAAATTTGTACTTACGCAGATTTCTGGACATCGCTAGTTTGTCAGACTTACGGCACTTAAGCATCTGACGGCGCCGTATATGGGATAGCTCGAGTTGCAAGCTGAAACTACGGGCGGCGAGGGTTCCCTCGCTTGCGCCGCAAACTACGATCTATATCGGATCGCGCCCCAGTATCTGTGCATATTCTTCTTTATAGTAGTGTCTATTACATGCAGTTATATAACATTGGTGTATAATGTCCCTTTAAGTCCAGGAGGCACTAAAGTAGCGAGTTCAGACTGCATATTTGATTTATTGTTCTGAATTCCTTTTGGGGGGAAAAATGTATTTTTAGTGTTTTTTTACTCTCAAGTTTATTAACCCCCTGTGTTAATAAAAAAAAAAAAAACTCTGACACGCCTCCTACTGCTTTTTTTTACAATTACAGGCTCCTTGAGACCATAGGAATTAAATTATGTTTTTTATCGGGCCCAAGATAATTTAGCGCTCCACTTGTAATCTTGCCCTAATGCTTTATAGCGGTTAACATTATATTACAATGATCAGTCTCTTTAAGAAGCTTCCTGTTTAACGCTCAGACCAATATGGTTTATATTACAACTATTGCAAAAATGTTGGGAGTAATGAACATTGATGTTAAACAAAGAGCATGAATTATATCAGTGCATCACATGACCATTCTAACGCCAGATACCGCCTCACAGAAGAAGCTATCACACATTAACAGACATATTACTAAACACACATATCTGCAGCCAGCCATTGCAGACCTCTTGGTGCTATCTCCGGTTATCATGTCAGACTTTACTACCCAGAGTGATTATGAAAAAGAGTTTGACGCAGAGCTGTATCTGGAAACATATTTTCATCTGGGATCAGGAAGCCTGGCTGACGATTTCATACGATTTTCTGTTGGAAATTTCCATAAGATTTTCACATCAGGTATGCAAAGTTCTCATAAAAACCACTGTGATCTTATCTTTACTCATATCTCTGTAAGGTTTCAGAGTAAAGTCTGCTCTTTCTTTTACATTAGGAATTTACCGTTAATCAGTTCCAATAGCAGCCTCCTTTGTCCATAAGAAAATATTTTAAGAATAAGTTATAAGAAAGTTGCATAGTTAATTGCAGTCTGTCCTTGGGGAATATTGTCCTGGTCTCAGTGCTGGCTCTAAAATGGATCCTTGTGGGACCATGGGGAGGACTTTTGATAGTAGCAGAACACAGGAAGTGTAGGGTGACCTTAAAGGTATAGTAAAGTCAAGATTAAACTTTATGATTCAGAGAGAGCATGCAGTTTAAAATAGCTTTGAAATGTACTTCTGTTATCAAATTTGAAGCAATGAATGAAGCACATTTGCTAGCAGAAGAAAATTGGAAAGTTTTTTAAAAATATATGCTCTATCTGAATCATGAACAAAAAGTGGGTTTCATATCCCTTTAAAGGGACATTATACACTAAATACATTTTATATGCATAGTAATGAGGTTATTCCCGTCTCATCTAGTTTATTTCAGTGTTAATGTGTTTGCACATGTGCAGCAAGTCTCCTTCAGATACCTGCAGTGTCATCTAGGTTCCAAAATAGCCCCACCCGTAATAAGAGTAAAGTGCATGAAATGTATTTATTGTTTAGTGTCCCTTTAAATAATATAGTTAAGCCAAAGTCACTTGTACTTATTTATGTATCTCTTTTACCTTTATGACGATTTAATGCATGTTATGGTTGGGTTTAAAATGTAGTCAGCACAGTCCCGACTGGTTTGTATTTGACTGTTGTTAGTAGACTTGTGCACAGCTGAAATTAAAAATTTTGCCTGAGATTTTCATAATGAATATTTAGCGAAATTAGTTTCCCTGAATATTTGTTGCTGGCGCTATTTAATATTTGTTTTGTTTCAAACAAAACGAAAACTGAATATGAGTTAAACAATTGCATTAGTTTTCATGAAACAAAAGTAACTGTACCAAAGCTACAGGCGTATAAAAGCTGTAGCTTTATAATTACTTTCTGCGCACTGGAGAGCACGCTAACCTCTTCCATGACAGAACCCCGGCCGTCCTAATAGGACCTTCTCCTTTAGTGCAGGCCCTGGGAGCCGCCGTGCTAAGCCTCCTGTTAGCATTACCAGGGTTCTGTCATGGAAGTGGTCTGGGTTAGCTCTTCAGCGCACAGAAGGTAAGTATTAAACCCTAAAAAAATTTTTTAAGGAAACTAATGAATACTGATGATTTCCATTAGTATTTTTTTAATTTTATTTAAAAATAATCACCTAAATTACAAGATTTGCGGTACAGCTATACCTCTAAAAAATTGGCCTTTGCAGGCGGAATGGCAGGTCATCCGTTTTACAAGTCGCTGCGGTACGGTTATACAGCTATCGTTTTAGCCTGTACCGCAACTCTCCATTCTGCACTCAAACTACTACTATAAAAGGCCAAATGTGTTTGTCCGAAGCTGTCATGCGCAGTAGAGACAGCATGAGGACAAACACACCTGGCCTTACAGTCCCTAAGTTTCTGCAGTGCGAGCAGAAGTGGGCATGGCCGAGCGTGGGCGGGGGCGTGGCTGAGCATGAAGGGGGCGGGGCAGAATGTGAAGGGATGTGAAGGGGGCATGGCCGACCGTGAAGGGGTGGGGCCGACCGTGAAGGGGGCGGGGGCAGGTGGCCCGTGAAAGGCCGTGCAGACTGAGACTCTGAGAGCTCAAAACAGCGCAAAAGAGGGGAGAGAGAGTGGGTAGGGAAAAGATAAGAAAGGTGAGAGAGAGATCAAGAGGGGAGAGAGAGATCAAGAGGGGAGATAAAGAGAGCACAAGAGAGGGAGCAAAAGAGAGGGAGAGAGACAGCAAAAGAGAGGGGGAGGGAGAGCAAAAGAAAGGGGAGAGATCAAAAGAGAGGGGGAAGAGAGAGAGAGAGGGGGGAGGGGGAGAGAGAGAGGGGGGAGGGGGAGAGAGAGAGGGGGAGGGGGGGAGAGAGAGAGGGGGGAGGGGGAGAGAGAGAGGGGGGAGGGGGAGAGAGAGAGAGAGGGGGAGAGAGGGGAGAGAGAGAGAGGGGAGAGAGAGGGGGGAGAGGGAGAGAGAGGGGGTGAGAGAAAGGGGGGGAGGGAGAGAGAGGGGAGGGAGAGAGAGGGGGAAGAGAAAGGGTGGAGGGAGAGAGAGGGGAGGGAGAGAGAGAGAGGGGAGAGGGAGAGAGAGGGGAGGGGGAGAGAGAGAGGGGAGGGGGGAGAGAGAGAGGGGAGAGAGAGGGGGGAGAGGGAGAGAGAGGGGGTGAGAGAAAGGGGGGGAGGGAGAGAGAGGGGAGGGAGAGAGAGGGGGAAGAGAAAGGGGGGAGGGAGAGAGAGGGGAGGGAGAGCGAGAGAGAGGGGAAAGAGAGGGGAGGGGGGGAGAGAGGGGAGAGGGAGGGGGAGAGAGAGGGGAGAGAGAGGGGAGGGGGAGAGGGAGGGGGAGAGAGAGGGGAGGGGGAGAGAGAGGGGAGGGGAGAGAGGGGGGGGAGAGAGAGGGGAGGGGGAGAGAGAGGGGGAGAGAGAGGGGGGGGGAGAGAGAGGGGAGGGGGAGAGAGAGGGGAGGGGAGAGAGAGGGGAGGGGAGAGAGAGGGGAGGGGAGGGGGAGAGAGAGGGGGAGAGAGAGGGGAGGGGGAGAGAGAGGGGAGAGAGAGAGGGGAGAGAGAGAGGGGGAGAGAGAGGGGAGAGAGAGGGGAGAGAGAGAGAGAGAGAGATAGAGAGGGGGGGGAGAGAGAGGGGAGAGAGAGAGGGGGGGAGAGAAAGAGAGGGGGAAAGAGAGAGCGGGGGAAGAGAGAGAGAGGGGGGGAGAGAGAGAGGGGAGAGAGAGGGGAGAGGGAGAGAGAGGGGAGAGGGAGAGAGAGGGGAGAGAGAGAGATAGAGGGGAGAGAGAGAGATAGAGGGGAGAGAGAGAGCAGAGAGAGAGGGGGGAGAGGGGGGGAGAGAGGGGGGAGAGAGAGTGGGGAGAGAGAGAGGGGAGAGAGAGAGCGCAAAAGAGAGGGGGGAGAGAGAGCGCAAAAGAGAGGGGTGAGAGAGAGAGAGCGCAAAAGAGAGGGGGAGAGAGAGCGTAAAAGAGAGGGGTGAAAGAGAGTGCAAAAGAGAGGGGGAGAGAGCGCAAAAGAGAGGGGGAGAGAGAGCGCAAAAGAGGGGGGGAGAGAGAGAGCTCAAAAGAGGAGGGGAGAGGGAGAGCGCAAAAGAGGGGGGAGAGAGAGAGCACAAAAGAGGGGGGGAGAGAGAGAGCGCAAAGAGGGGGAGAGAGAGCGCAAAAGAGAGGGGGAGAGAGAGAGCTCAAAAGAGGGGGGAGAGAGAGAGCGCAAATGAGGAGGGGAGAGAGAGAGCGCAAAAGAGGGGGGGAGAGAGAGAGCACAAAAGAGGGGGGGAGAGAGAGAGCGCAAAAGAGGGGGGAGAGAGAGAGCGCAAAGAGGGGGAGAGAGAGCGCAAAAGAGAGGAGGGAGAGAGAGCTCAAAAGAGAGGGGGAGAAGAGAGCTCAAAAGAGAGGGGGAGAGAGAGCGCAAAAGAGAGGGGGAGAGAGAGAGCTCAAAAGAGGGGGGAGAGAGAGAGCGCAAATGAGGAGGGGAGAGAGAGAGCACAAAAGAGGGGGGGAGAGAGAGAGCGCAAAGAGGGGGAGAGAGAGCGCAAAAGAGAGGGGGGAGAGAGAGCTCAAAAGAGAGGGGGAAAGAAAGCACAAAAGAGAGGGGGAGAGAGAGCAAAAGAGAGGGGGAGAGAGAGAGCACAAAAGAGGGGGGAGAGAGAGAGAGTGCAAAAGAGGGGGGAGAGAGAGCGCAAAAGAGAGGGGGGAGAGAGAGAGCTCAAAAGAGAGGGGGAGAGAAAGCGCAAAAGAGAGGGGGGAGAGAGAGAGAGCAAAAGAGAGCAAAAGAGAGGGGGAGGGAGAGAGCGCAAGGGGTGGGACCGCTGTACCCATAATCCACCATCCACCCACATTGCTACTACTAATAAATCTATTAACCCCTAAACCACCGGCACCCCACATCACTACTAATAAAACAAACATATTAACCCATAAACCGCCATCCCCTGCATCGCCAATACTATAATAAAGCTATTAACCCCTAAACCGCTGACCCCCCACATCACAACTACTAAAATTAACCCCTAAACCACAAGCACCCCACATCGCGACACACTAAATTAAACTATAAACCCCTAAACCTAACACCCGCTAACTTTGATTAAAGTTACAATATAACTACCTTAAAATAAATAAAAACTTACCTGTGAAATAAAAAAAAACTAAGATTAAACTATAAATAAACCTAACATAACTATTTTAAAAAACTAAAATAAAGTAAAAATAAAAAAAAACAAAATTACAAATTTTAAATCCTAGCTACGAAAAAATAATAAAAACTAACATTACAAAAAAACCTCTAAAATTACAAAAAATAAAAAAATCTAAGATTACTAAAAATAATAAATGAAATTATCCAAATTAATAAAAATTAAACCTAATCTCATACAGCTATAAAAACAAAAAAGCCACCCCAAAATAATTTTGGGTTCTAACATGCAAATATTATATTTCAGATTTCAGTACTGTACAATGTTTCTGAGGGTACTATGCTTACAGAAGTATTAAACATAATGTAAAACTACCTTTAGGTTTCACATATAAGTTGTATTAATACATAAAAATATTGTCTAAATGATATAAGATATTGTTGTTTACACTTGGTTCCAACTTTTGTCCCATTTTACAGATGCAAATATACAAATATTCCGAAAACCAAACTATTCCGGTCCCTAGCAGTTTAGATAAAAGTCTTTCCACCTGTATAGACAAGGGCACAATACTTCCTTCATAAAGCCTGCCCAAAAATTCCTGCCCTTCGCCACCCCCAAAAAAAACAAAACATTGAACTAAGTACTTGACCTCATTGTGTAACAAGACAAAATAAATATGTGTTCTTTGGATAGCAAAAGAAGCAGGATAATTAACCAAAATCCCACACAAACATATATAACACAATCATTTATTGAGAAACAACTAGAGAATTTGATAAAAGATAGAAAGATAAAAAGCATGTTAAACTATTAGATTAATAACAGACAATTAGAAAATCACAGCAATCACCAAATATACTGTGCATTGTACACAATAGTAGATCATTATCCTAAGATGGCTGGTGCATCCTTTAACACATTCTGGGTTAATACTTCTTAGGCTTAGTGTAACAAAATCTATCAAACTACTGGATTTACACATTTTTAGAACAAGACATAAATGAATACCTAGTTTATAGATAATTCCCAGCACCAGTAAAAAAAAACCTCAGAAACACTTAAAATATCAAGGTAATTCTGCAACTTCTGAAATATTAACACTATCCTTATACAAACTACAGCACTGATCATCTCCTGATATCTCTCCCTCTTTACTCAACCAGATTTCCAACTGCCTCTCTGCAATTTACTCTTGGATGTCTTCACACTACCTCCAACTCACACTACCTCCAAGACATCCAACACCTGACATTTCTTTGATGGTTGGAGATTCTATTCTCAACACCTCACACCAGGGGCGCAATCAAATATACGGCGCAGGTTTCATCGCAAGCGTGGGAACCTGCGCCGCCCGTAATTTCTTTTTTTTTTTTTTTTTGAAACAAGCTTTATTGAAAACAAAAATTGTGCATACAGTAAAAGACATATCATTACACACATCCTTTGCTTGCGTTTTAACAATTGTGTTCTACTATATATTATTTAAGGATATATCTGATTATAATCTGTAACTCCATGCATGCATAGTATTTTAAATATCTTTGCTTACCAAGCCTGCTATATTTTTTTCCTTTTTTTTTTATTATCTAATACTCTCCTCCTTTCACAGTTTCCTAACTTATCTACCTAAAATAACTACAGAAAAAAAAAAAAAAAAAAAAAAAAAAAAGGGGGGGGGGGGTGGGTTCATGTGTGTTGGAGGGATAGGGGAGGGAAGGGGAGGGAAGGTTGGGAAGTGTGTTTTGAATTTGCTTTTGCTAGATCTATTTTGCTCAGAGACCAGTGCCTCTCCACGTGGCCAGCATCATTTCGTGTATCTCTATTTGTTTGACTTTAAAGTAGTGGAATCTCTCTAATATGAGTAGCTCATCTACTGTGTGACTCCACTCCTCAAGTGACGGGACAATTCCCGACTTCCATTTCCTCGGTATTAATTTTTTAGCTCCTGTGAGCATTATAAGCATCAGAGCTTGCGTATGTTGTGTTTTTACTTCTGGTAAATGAAACAGAAGGGTCGCCTCAGGCGTGTTTGGTATGGTTATTTGCAATCTGTCTGACATAATGTTAAGCACTCTGTCCCAGTAGTCTTTTATTTTTGGGCACTCCCACCAGATGTGCAAGAGTGTACCATGTTCTCCACAGTCTCTCCAGCACATGGGGCTGGCTGTCTGGTAACATCTGTGTAGTCTTGTTGGTGTTAAGTACCATCTATTAGTGAGTTTTAAATGAATTTCCTGAACATTAGCGGAGATGGATGAGCGCTTAGTTAATTTAAAAGACTTAAGCCATGTGTCCTCGTCAATGTCTCTGCCTAGGTCCCTTTCCCATGCCTTTGTGTATGAGGGGAGAGCTGAGCCAGGGGGTGCTGATAGAAGTTTATATATCAATGAGATCAATCTCCGTATTGGTTTGTTTGTCGTGCATAGTGTTTCAAATGTAGTCAGGGCTCTCATGAAGTTCTCTTTATTCTTGTGGTGTGTTAAGAAATGTTGGAGTTGGTTGTATCTCAGCCAAGAGTGAAAAATTGTACCATATTTTTCTATCATATCTTGTTGGGGTAGTAGTTTCCCGCCCGCCATTGCAAAATGTAAGGAGCCTTCACGAAGGCTGTAGGGCTTACTCATTTGTGTTCCCAGTTGACAGTATGGGAGATCTGGGTTTTCGATAATAGGTATGAGCGGTGAATGTTTTGATGAGATATATGTGTTAGTGTTGACTGTCTTGTCCCATATTCTTAGAGTTTCTGCTATGATAGTATAATTATTGGTGATTTTCGGGCGATTTGTTGGCAGTGTGAATGCTAGGACACTTACATTATTGAGACCAAGGAGCTGGCCATCAAGTTTCACCCATGCTTTGTGGTTGTAATTATGGGCCCATTCCACAACTCTTTGTAGGAAAATGGCCTGTCTGTAGGATGCCAGTTCTGGGAAGCCTAAACCTCCTTTATCTCTAGTCATGTATAGTGTTTTTCTTGGAACTCGGGGTTTTATATTATTCCATATGAATTGTTCAAGTATTTTTTGTAGCTGTGGGAGGAAGTTTTTAGGGATGGAGATTGGGAGTGTTTGTAGTATATATAATATACGTGGCAGGATGTTCATTTTTATGACTCCAATTTTACCTAGCCACGATAGGGGTTTATTCTTCCATGAGGAGAGATCTCTAGTTATTTCATTTTTCAGTTTAAGGTAATTTGATTTAAAGAGGTCATGGGGGTCCTTAGTGAGAAGGACTCCCAAGTATTTTAGTTGGGAGGTAGCTATAGGTATGTGGTAGGTTTCGCATAAGTGTGATAGCTGCGCTTGTGGCGCCGTTATATTGAGGATTTCCGATTTCGTGATGTTTAGATGAAAGTTAGAGAGGGAACCGTATGTTGTAAGGTCTTCTAAAAGATTTGGGAGAGAGACCTCGATGTTGGTGAGGGTGTATAGTATGTCATCAGCGTATAACGCTTGTTTATATTCGCTATCTTTTATTACGACTCCAGTGATGTTAGGATTATTTCGAATTCTTTGTGCTAGTGCTTCAATTGATAGGGCAAACAAAAGTGGGGAAAGGGGGCAACCTTGTCTCGTCCCGTTTGTGATACTAAAAGCATCTGAAAGGGTTCCATTCACCCTCACTCTTGCATTCGGATCGGAATACAAAGAGAACACCAGGTTCGTAAACACATCTCCAAATTTCATAGCCTTCATAACCCGACGCAGGAAGAGCCAATCGACGCGGTCGAAGGCCTTCTCTGCGTCGGTTGAGAATAGTACCATTGGTACCTTCTCATTGCGTGCGTGCTCTATGAGCTGTACTACCTTACAAGTATTGTCCCTAGCCTCCCTTCCTGGGACGAAGCCCACTTGGTCTGTGGAGACCAGGGCCGGCAAGTATTTATTTAGACGCAGCGAGAGTATTTTGGCCAGGATCTTAATATCAGTATTTAAAAGTGATATAGGCCTGAAGTGCTCAGGAGCAGTGTGAGGTTTACCCGGCTTTGGGATTACCGATATGTAGGCTTCAAGCATTGGGCGGGAAAGTTGTGGATCTTTGATTAGGTTGTTGAAGAGTTGGAGCATTTTAGGGGCTAGGATGCTAAAAAAAGTTTTGTAGTATTTGATCGAGAGCCCATCTGGACCTGGGCTCTTGCCGTTTGGGAGATCCTTAATCGCTAGTGACAACTCTTCTTGGGATATGGGTAAGTCTAGTGTGTCAGCGTCTTCTTTTGAAAGACATGGTAGGTCTAGGGACGACAGGTAGGCGTCTATAGATCTCTTTCTGTTTAGGGTTTGTGTGTGAGTGTCGGGCCTCTCGGTAATGTTGTATAGGGCCTTGTAATATTGGTTAAATGCGTTAGCTATTTGTTTATTGCTTTTTATTTTAGCACCCTCTTTGTCTGTAATACTATAAATGTGTGAGCGAAGTTGCTGTCTCTTAATAGAACGGGCCAATAGCCTTCCTGGTTTGTTGCCATTTTCATGGTATTGTTGTTTAATGGAGAGCATCTTGCTTTGGTATGCATCTGCGAGGTGCTGGTTGAGTTCTGATCTGGCGCTTTGAAGGTGTTGTTTAACCTCGCTATCTGCCGTGTTTTGCTTATGCTTTGCTTCCAGGGTCGCAACTAAGTCTAGCAGTGATTTGTGTGCGCCGCCCGTAATTTCACCTTGCACATCGGGTTATTCATAAAGTGCCGTAAGTCTGATAAACTAGCGATGTCTAGAAATTAGCAATTAGCAATACAAATTTCTGGAGTCGCCAGTGACTTACGGCACTTTAGAAACTGCCGGCGCCTCCCAAAAATAAGGCTGGCACGTAAAACCCCTATATCCGCAATCCCCCCCCCCTCTCATTACTAATATTAAATGTATTAACCCCTAGACTGACAACCCCCCACAACGCAATATGCTTATTTAAACTATTAACCCCTATATCCGCCATCAAACCCACACCACAGGTAATAACTCAATTATTAACCCCTAAACCGCCATAGCCCACATAGCCTATTAAATGTATTAACCCCTAATCTGCCACCACCAACGTCGCCGCCACTATAATAAAGTTATTAACCCCTAAACCTAAGTCTAACCCTAACACCCCCCGAACTTAAATATTATTTAAATAAATCTAAATAAATGTACTTTTATTAACTCAATTATTCCCGTTTAAAACTAAATACTTACCTATAAAATAAACCCTAAGATAGCTACAATATAATTAATAATTAAATTGTAGCTATTTTAGGATTTATTTATATTTTACAGGCAACTTTGTATTTATTTTAACTAGGTAGAATAGTTATTAAATAGTTATTAACTATTTAATAGCTACCTAGTTAAAATAAAGACAAATTTACCTGTAAAATAAATCCTAACCTAAGTTACAATTACACCTAACACGACACTATCATTAAATAAATTAAATTAATTAACTACAATTAGCTAAAATGAAATACAATTAAATAAAATAAACTAAAGTACCAAAAAAAACAAACACTAAAGTACAGAAAATAAAAAAAAATGACAAAAAGTTTAAACTAATTAACCTAATCTAAGTCCCCTAATAAAATAAAGAAGCCCCCCAAAATAATAAAATTCCCTACCCTATACTAAATTACAAATAGCCCTTAAAAGGGTTTTTTGCGGGGCATTGTCCCAAAGTAATCAGCTCTTTTACCTTGAAAAAAAAAAATACAACCCCCCCCAACATTAAAACCCACCACCCACACACCCAACCTTACTCTAAAACCCACCCAATCCCCCCTTAAAAAACCGAACACTAACCCCTTGAAGATCACCCTACCTTGAGCCGTCTTCACCCAGCCGGGCAGAAGTCTCATCCGATCCGGGCAGAAGTCTTCATCGAATCCTGGCAGAAGAGGTCCTCCAGCCGGGCAGAAGTCTTCATCCAAGTGGCATCTTCTATCATCCAAGCGGCATCTTCTATCATCCAAGATGGCATCCCTTCAATTCCGATTGGCTGATAGAATTCTATCAGCCAATCGGAATTGAAGGGACGACATCTTGGATGGCGTCATTTAAAAGAACCTTCATTCTTCAGTTGGACGTCGAACGAAGAGGATGCTCCGCGTTGGATGTCTTCAAGATGGAGCCGCTCCTCGTCGGATGGAAGATGATAGAAGATGCCGCTTGGATGAAGACTTCTGCCCAGCTGGAGGACCTCTTCTGCCCGGATTCGATGAAGACTTCTGCCCGGATCGGATGAAGACTTCTGCCCGGCTGGGTGAAGAGGGCTTAAAGGGACAGTTCACCCAAAAAACTTTCTCCCCTTTAAATTATTCCCAATGATCCCTTTTACCTGCTAGAGTGTATTAAATTGGTTGCAAGTAGCTCCTTTACTCATATTTCAGCATTTGAAATAGCTGATTTAGCTTGTGGTTTCCCAACCTATACTGAAAGTTTTGATACTGGCGTATACGCTATTGAATAGCCTAAGTAAACACAGCCAGCAGAAGAGATTACACCCTCAGTGGGGGGCATGATAGTTAAGTAATAAAATGATAATTTTCCATTGTTCTCTCTATGTATTGAGCTTTGGTGTTCCAGACAAATATAAGATAAGGAAACAAGTCTGTGTACATAAAAGTGATAACATAATGAGATCTGATATTACCTGAAGCTCAACCCATTGTAATAGGCTGTGGTTTCAAAGCACAAAACCAGCTACTTCAGATACACAAATAAACCCGAAAATGCAGTTTCTCAAATATTTTATACTCTGCAGTTGGTATTACAAGTCATTTAAAATACATTTATGGAAAAACAATTTTACAGTGTACTGTCCCTTTAAGGTAGGGTGATCTTCAAGGGGTTAGTGTTCAGGCTTTTTAAAGGGGGATTGGGTGTTTTTAGAGTAAGGTTGGTTGTGTGGGTGGTGGGTTTTAATGTTGGGGGGGTTGTATTTCTTTTTTTACAGGTAAAAGAGCTGATTACTTTGGGGCAATGCCCCGCCAAAAGCCCTTTTTTTTTTTTTAATAACTTTATTTATATACAGAATCCGTTACATACATGGTAGAAAGCAGAGATAATCTCAGCTTGAAACATAGTAATGGCATGAGGAAAGTACAAAAAACAACGGTTTACAAAGTGACTGTCATGTGTTGGTTCACCATGTAGAGGTATGGATTCACATTTTCTTATATATTATAACAAAACACTCGTAGAAAGAAAAGAAAATAATAAAAAAGAAAAAAAAAAAACAACATACAAATAACAAAGGTAAGGTAAAATAAAAACATCTTACCTGGAGCGCTCTGATTCAGTCCGCCCCCCCTGGACAAGAAACAGGAACAAGGAGGGGAGAGAGAAGCGATCCATAAGAGGAACCCTATCAAAGAGTGCCTTAAAGTAGTAAAGTGTTGTGGCTAACCAGGTTATAGTTAAAAAAAAAAAAAAAATTACATTTAGGGAGCTGGGAAAAGCCAATTGCCTTTAAGGTTTTCATTTAATATAAAAAGGCTGTTCCTGAATGGGTAGATGACCCTTTCCCGGACTGCCCTCGGCAAATGTAGAAGATAGGTGTCCCATTTAAATATGAAGCGCTTTATACGCCTTTCTGGGTCTCCCTTCACGTCTGCCTGTTCGATTAACATTTGCAAGTGTATTCTTCTAAGTAGCTTTTGAAGGGAGGGGGATTTATTTCCAGCCCATTCCGCCAGGATTACTTGTTTTGCCAAGATTATCGCTGTGGATGTTAGGTTATCAAAAGGGGGTGGGCTGTCATTTGATATTAGGAAGATAATACGTTGGGCTGAGAGTACTATCTGGGATCCTGTAACTTTCTTAAGCCAGTACGAAATTTTGAGCCAGAAGCTCTTTAACTTGGGGCAGTTCCATAGCAAATGCACCCAATCTGGTGAGGTAAAGCTACATTTAGGGCAGGTATCGCTAACTCCAGGAATCCATCTAGAACGTAAATGTGGGGTTATGTAAGCCTGATGTATAAATTTTAGGTGTGACTCCCTCAAATTCGCGGAGATCGTAACTGTCTGTATTTTTCAAAGACTTGCCTGAATGAGCTCTTCATTTACCAGCAAGTCATTAAAACCCTCCCATTTTGAAGTGAGTTTACACAGAACAGAGTTCTCAAAGTGTCTGAGGATAAGATTATAGGTATGTGTGATCTTATGGGACCCCTGCTTCGCCAGCGCACACAGGTTGTCAATGTTGGTAGGATCTTTGGGAAGGCGCCCGTCTGATTTTAACTTAGTGATGTAATGCCTGCACTCAAAATAAGCGAAGCTATGGGAGTGTGGTAAATCAAACCTATCCTTCAAATCCTGAAAGGGGATAATTTCAAAGGTTAGAGGGTTAAGGATTTGCTTAATACTAAAGAGTTTGTGGGCATGCCAAATTTGGAATGCCTTTGTAGTGTAACCGGGAAGAAAGTCCAGGTTACCCTGAATTGGCAAATATTTACTGACTGACTTATCTATCCCCCACATCCTAGTCAATTTGGCCCAGGCCCTAAGCGGATCCCTGTATAGTATATGACGCTGTATCTGTGGAGGCAATGAGGTAAGATTTGCGTGGGGCAGGAAGGCCAGGCTCAGTGGTTTGACAAAGTTGTCTTCTGGAGTGGGGACAGTGAAGTGATTACCAACAACTAACCAATCCAAGACCAGCTTGGTAAGGGTGGCCCAGTTATACCATGCTATATTCGAAAAACGTAGTCCTCCTCCATCCAGAGACATAGTCAGGTAGTCTATCCCTATCCTATGTTTCCTTCCCCTCCAGATAAAATGTCCTGATGCAGACTGTAAAGACTTAATGTCCTGTTGGGTGAGAAGAAGAGGTAGCATCTGTAGAGGATATAAGAGTTTGGGTAGAGCCACCATTTTGAGAAGGTGAATTCGGCCCGTAAGAGATAGGGGCAGATTATGCCAATCCGAGAGTAAGGCTTTTATGTTGCTAATGGCACTTGTCAGATTCAAATGGTATAGTTTGTTGGGGTTAACATGTAACTGGATACCCAGGTATTTAAAGGAACCCTCTGTTATTTTAAGTGCAGTATTTGCCAGGGAGATTTTTTGTTTGTTTTGTAACCAGGTTAGTTCCGATTTATTAACATTAATTTTGTAGCCCGTAAATGCGCCAAAATTGCCAATAATTTCTAATAAGGGATTCAGGTTAGTAGCAGGATTACCTATATATAACAGCAGGTCATCTGCATACAACGAAAGATGTTGCTTGTGGTCTAAGATATTAAGCCCGACACATTTTTGTCGGATGTGGCATGCAAGGGGTTCTATGGCTAAATCAAACAACAATGGGGAGAGAGGGCACCCCTGTCTCGTGCCTCTCTGCAGTTCAAATGAGGGGGAAAGCTTGCCATTAACTATTAAAGACGCCTTAGGGCTTGTGTATAACCGCTGGAGAAAAGCTGTGAAATTGCCCGAAAGGCAAAATTTCTCTAATGACGTGTGTAAATGGTCCCATTCTATCCTGTCGAACGCCTTCTCTGCGTCGAGGGCAAGGAGACAGGCATCCTGTAAATCAGTGGGGCTAGAGGAATGTAAGTTATACCAATAATGGGAGGTGATCGCCAGTGTCTTTCTGATGTTGGTCACTGATGATCTCCCCTTCACGAATCCGGTCTGATCTGTGTGTATAAGTGAAGGAAGAATCTGCGCCAATCTGTCAGCTAAAATTTTGGTTAGCAGTTTGTAATCCCCATTTAATAGCGAGATTGGGCGGTATTAGGAGGTGTCTGTAGGGTCTTTGTCAGATTTGTGGATAAGACAGACATTTGCTTCCGCAAATCTAGCATCTATTTGGGAGGAGCCTTCTAGATATGTAGTGTATAGAGAAGATAAGGCAGGGGCTATGTCGTTCACTAGTAATTTGTAATACTCTGCTGGCAGGCCATCAGGGCCCGCCGCTTTCCCAGGCTTAGCTCTGTTTATGGCCTTGATTACTTCTTGGGGGAGGATATTGGCACTAAGTAGCGAGTTTTGCTCATCCGAGAGGGTAGGGACATGTGTGGTGTTCCAAAAGCTCTGCTTAGCTTCCATATCAATCTCCTGGCTAGTGTATAAGGAGGTGTAATATTTAACGAATTCTGACAGAATCTCTTTATTGTTTGAAGTTAAGTGTGTCTGGGACTTTATGGCCATAATATGAGATTTGGGAGTGTAGAGTTTAACTAGGTTTGCTAACAACTTTCCTGTCTATGTACATCAAAGTTAGCGTTTTGCTGGGCTAGGTGTGTATCCCTAGCCATCTTAAGATCATAATAGCGTTTTTTAGATGTGGGAGTAGGATCTGCGAGGTACCCGTTATATGCCTCAGTAAGATCTGTTAAAAACGCCTCATCAATTCTTCTGATGCTTTTATTATGGTATGCTGTAAAGGAGGTTATGATTCCCCTCATGACTGGCTTAGAGGCATGCCAGAACAAGTTTGGGTTATTTTTGTGTTGATCATTGTCTGATGCATAGTTTGCCCACGCAGACTTGAGGTGTTGGCGAAAGTTTATGTCATTGTATAAGTAAGAGGGAAATCTCCAGGATTTTTTTGGGGGTTTAACAGGAGTAGGCCGGAGTATGAAATGGATTGGGGCATGATCTGAAATTGTGATATGTTCTATTGTTGGATGCTGAATTTGCGATGTTATCATGGAAGAGGTGAGGAAGTAATCAATTCTTGAGAGAGTGCTGTGCGTCTTAGATAAACAGGTATAGTCTCTCTCCAATGGGTTTGTAACTCTCCACACATCAACAAGACCCAATGTGGCCTTAAAGTTATTTATCAGTGAAACTTCTCTCTTGTATCTGGTGTGCGAGTGTTTCAAGGGGCCAACTAATGCTGGATCTTTGAACCTGTCTAAGGGAAGGGCCTGGACCAAATTGAAATCTCCTCCCAAAATAATAGGAGCAGTGTAGGTGGCCAGCTTAGCCAGAAGTGCTGACCAAAAGGAAGGGCAAAATTCATTGGGACCATAAACATTGCATAAAGTATATTCAAGGGTTCCCACTTTTAGGTTTGCTAGTATGTATCTGCCCTCCTTATCAATTTCCACCTGTGAAAAAGAGGCAGGAAGGCCCTTTCTCACCAACATTGCCACCCCTCTCTTTCTACCCTCAGTAGGGGAATATAAAATGTGACCCACCCAGCGGACTCTTAGCTTTTCATGTTCGTCAGGGGTCAATTTGGTTTCCTGGAGTAGCACTATGTCAGTGTGTAGCCTCTTAAGCTGTTGCAAAATCATACTCCTTTTTGCCGGGGACGTAATGCCCCCAACATTCCAGGAGACTATTTTAAGGTTTAAAGCCATACAATTTTAGAATGAATGGAAAGCCTAACATAAAAGGGGAACAGACTATGCAAACATACATATTCATCTGGGCTGCTAAGCTAAGACGCATTAGGGCTTGAGCATTACTGGCAAAGCGTGGAGCAAGTGTGTGGGTTGTGAGTGAGAAAGTGATGTGGTTAATCTCTAAAGGTTGACTCACCGATAGCAGAGAACCTAGGATCTCTCTCCCCAATCTCATGTCCATGAGGGGCAGGACCCCGGGCGCATCAGAAGTTGTAAACGGGCTAAGCAAAAAAGAAGACAAAGTTAAGGGTGAAGAACTCATGGATTCCAGGAAACTATTAATCAAAACACTCTTGTAATTCAACCGCTCTACATTTTCAACACATAGCAGTAACAGTATTTTTAAAGAAACTCCATCGGGCTTATATATAGTATTATTTAGAGCATACCACCAGGTGGCCCATGGGAGGGAAGTAGGTATCTCAAACAGGTGCCAAACTGTGTAGAGGCCAGATAGGGCCGTATCCATGAGCTGGAGTAAGGTGTGTCCCCATAGGGCTCGGTATAATATTTGTGCAGCTGTGTAGTCTGCTGCAGGAAAGGGGTCTGCTACAGCAGAGTAAACATGTAAGATAGCATTAGGCATCAGCATCAGGGAGAGACCTGAGACAAAAGGGGGATTATTTTCATATGGTTCAGGATTGTATGGAAAAGTTACATAGCTCCTTACAGTAACAAACACGACTACAAGTGATGTAGGACCCACAGCTTGAGAAAAGAGGTGACCTTTCCCTGTGAAACCCTCTCGATAACTAAGGTCCAGACGTTGTCGCTCCCATAGAGTTATTAACCTGAGGGACAACCAAACCTGCAAACAGTATTTAAGATAATAATTATAGAAAAACAAAAGCTTCCAACATGAGTTCAGAACATTATAACAGTATGATACCACAAAAACAGAGCAGAAATAAAATAAAAAAGGTAACTTCAGGACCATTTGTCCTGCATGAGATAGACCAAACATCCAGGCTGGAGATGGGGCACCACTGCGCCTATTGTTGCAAAGACTGCAACCAAGCAGATTTGGGAAAGACCAAGAGCTGTTACTGAAAAACGTCTCAGCACCGCAGCACGCCATACACCAGCCTAGACTTTGTAAAACTGTGAGGAGAAAAAACTGGCAGCAACTTGTTTCCTGTAAATAGAAAACAGCATACATCTTAAAATATAACACAGGCTTATGAGAAAGGCATTGTTACTTAGTAGTGGCCTATCAGCCATTGTCCAGTCCCCGCTCAGTGGCCAAATAGGCCTGGGCTGCTGCCGGTGTGTGGAAGAATTTTGGGCCTGAAGTGGTCTGAACCTTCAGTTTAGCAGGAAACAGGAGGGCGAACTGGCGGCCCTGTTCATGTAGGTTAGAACAGATGGATGCGAAGTCCTTCCGCCGTCTGGTTACCTCCATTGAAAAGTCCTGGAACAGCAGAAGCCGGCGATCTTCATATTTGACTTCTTTGGTAGCTCTGTAGGCTCGCAGGATGGCCAGCTTGTCCTGGAAATTCAGGCATTTAAAAATCACTTGGCGTGGCTTCTCTCTGGAATTTTCCAGGTGTCTATCTGGACCAATGTGGTGTGACCTCTCAATGTCCAGAGGTAGACAGTCCGGGGGCATACCCAGAAGTTTAGGGAAGGTTAAGGCAGCGAATTCAAGTACATCCTTATCCCTTATGGACTCCGGGACTCCTACAATACGCAGATTGTTCCGCCTGCTGCGGTTTTCCAAATCCTCCACCTTGTCTTGTAGAAGCTGGTTCTGCTTTAAGAGGCGTTTTAAAGACACATCTGATTCCAGCTGTCTATCTTCAACATCAGAAATTCTTTGCTCTGCAGAAGACAAGCGTGTCGAAAACAGACGTACCTCACTAGTTAGTGTGTCTACTCCAGCTTGTAACGTGTCCATTTTCAGCAGGAAAAAAACGCTTTAAGTTCCTGCAATAGGGATATGTGGCTTCCCGCAGGACCTCCTTCATTTTCTATAGGTGAGGCATTAGCAAGAGTCTCTGTGGTGCTTTTCTGTTTTTTTTCTTGATTTTTAGTTGCTCTGTGACTCATGGTATCCTTTGTAGGCGGGGATAGCCTGTGAAAGTACTCGTCAACTTTCATAGAATAGACAAAAAAAAAAAAAAAAGTTGGCTTGGCTGTAGTGTTAAGTATAGGCCACCAGATGGCGCTATTGCTCTATATGTAAGACTGTAACTCTGCTGGGAGCAGGGATGGGATGCAGGAACACATGCAGATGGAAGAGCAAAAAGGAAAAAGAACCATGCAGTTCTGTAGCGGTGTCAGCGCAATCCAAAGTGTAGTTTAAAAGTAACACAGTCACTTCTCATTACATACCCCCTGCCTGCTTTAAGGCCAGTACAAAAGAGTAAGCATGTAGGAATTTGTTCCAAGGTGTTGAAAGAGTTAAATCTGAGCAGTCTCTAAGTGATCAGGGGTGGTAAGAGCAAAGGTGAATATAAGTAGTAACCTATGAGCAAGCTTTCAAGAGAAGATTCCCAAGATTCTACAATATGGTGCTTAATAATGTCATCTTGTTTCATATATGCAGTCTCACACACTTTATGTCTTGGTCAGGCTTCTCTCCCCTCTTCACTATTGCATTCAGGTCTATTTTTCTCTCCCAGAGGGGGGTAAACACTCACCACCAAAGGCCACCGTTGTTCAAATTATGCACCACCCGGGCAAAAGGTGTATTTAATGTCTCAGGAGAAGAGGACTGAAAACCAGGGGCAACTCCGGAGCTGCTCACCAAGATGGCGTCCGTTCGCGCCTTTCCAAATCTCCCACCGGGGACCAGGACCGATATTAATGTCCTGCGTGTTCAGCAATCAGCCAGATGACTCCTGCGGGACATCATACCGCAGTCCTGGCAAGAGGTACACACGGGGGCAATCCGGCAGACAGCAATATCAGGTAGTTTGCGATCTGTGTCTGGAGCTCCGTTAGGTTGCTGCCGCCGCGTCACCCCGCCCACCGGAAGTCGCCAAAAGCCCTTTTAAGGGCTATTTGTAATTTAGTATAGGGTAGGGACATTTTTATTTTGGGGGGCTTTTTTATTTTATTAGGGGGCTTAGATTAGATTATTAATTATATTGTAGCTACCTTAGGGTTTATTTTATAGGTAAGTATTTAGTTTTAAATAGGAATAATTTAGTTAATAATAGTAAATTTATTTAGATTTATTTAAATAATATTTAAGTTAGGGTGGTGTTAGGGTTAGGGTTAGACTTAGGTTTAGGGGTTAATAACTTTATTATAGTAGCGGCGACGTTGGCGGCGGCAGATTAGGGGTTAATACATTTAATAGGCTATGTGGGCTTTGGCGGTTTAGGGATTAATACTTGAATAGGTTTATTGCATTGTGGGCTATGACGGTAGAGGTAGTTTGCGATGTTGGGGTTGGCGGATTTAGGGGTTACTAATTTAGTTATTACTTGCTGTGTGGGTTTGATGGCGGATATAGGGGTTAATACACTTTATTAGTTATTGCAGTGGGGGATTGCGGTTGACAGGTAGATAGACATTTGGCATGCGTTAGGTGTTAGTTGATTTTTGCAGGCATTTTAGGGAGTTATGGTGCTCCCATACTCAGCGCAAGGTTTGCTACGGCTGCCTTTTATGGCGAGATAAAATGGAGTGAGATTTCTCCATTTTCGCCACGTAAGTCCTTGCGCTGGATATTGGATACCGATTTGTGACGCGGTTCTATGTTAGCCTATGGGAGTAATAATTGCGGGCGACGGGTGAAATATACCCGGGTAACTTGTATGCTACGCCGTATATGTAATACCATAATCGCGTAAAATCTGGCGGCGGGGGATTTTGCGGGCGACGCTGCATATGTAATGGAGGCCCAGGTCCGCTGTCTTGGGATCACACTAGATTCAGAACTCACATTCAACCCACATATACAAGCGCTTACCAAATCCTGCAGTTCACACCTACGCAACAGTTTCAGAATTCATCCCTTCCTTACTCAAAAAAATACAAAAATACTTATTCATTCCCTCATTTTGTCACGCTTTGATTATTGCAATCTACTCCTAAATGGCCTTCCAAAACACTGCCTCTCCTCCCTCCAATCTATTATGAATGCTTCTGCTAGACTCATCCACCTAAGTCACCGATCTACATCAGCTGCTCCGCTCTGCCAGTCTCTACACTGGCTCCCCATACACTCCAGAATACAATTTAAAGTATTAACCCTAACTTACAAAGCACTCAACAGTCTAACTCCCAACTATATTTCCTCTCTTATCGTGAAATATTCCCCATCCCGTCCTCTTCGATCAACCTCTGACCTACGTCTCTACACTCCTGTTATCGCTACGTCCCACTCCCACCACCAAGACTTTGCATGTGCTGCTCCTGTCCTCTGGAACTCTCTACCCCGCTCCATAAGACTGTCTCCTACCGTGTATAGCTTCAGACGCTCCTTGAAAACCCACCTATTCAGAGAGGCTTACCATCTCTCCTCCATCTCTCATCCTAACCAAACAAATACATGAACTGCCTGACTCACTGCTGCATCTCTATGTAAAAAAGGAAGATATTTTACCTCACAATCTCCTCAGCTCAGCAGAGTAAGTTCTGTGTAAAAAGTTATACTCAGCTGCTCCCAGCTGCAGGTAAAAATAAATAAGAAATGAACAGCAGCCAATCAGCATCAGCAGTGCTGAGGTCATGAACTCTTTTACTGTTATCTCATGAGATTTCACTTAAAGGGACATTAAACCCAAAAAAATTTCTTTAATGATTCAGATAGAGAATACAATTTTAAACAACATTCCAATTTACTTCTATTATCTAATTTGCTTCATTCTTTAGATATCATTTGCAGAAGAAATAGCAATGCAGCCACCAATCAGCAACATCTGAGACTATCTAGATACGATTTCCATCAAAGATATCAAGAGAATGAAGACAAAGGGGCCTAGTTATCAAGCCGTCAACCTCAAATACGCTGGAATTCCGCAGCGTATTTGTGGCGAGGCTGATTCGCCTTAGTTATCAAAGGCTAGAGACCGGCAAAAGTAGAATTTTGTGACGTAAGCTTCGATCCGCCGGACTCAGTCTGACACAGATCGATTCTTACGTCACTCCAGATGTTCCGCACACAAGTGCGTCACAATCTGACTACTTTTGCTATTTATCAAAAAACTAGCAGGTACGCTCGGCACTTTTCCGGCCCAGCGTACCTGGTTTTCAATCCGCCGCCCTGGAGGCGGGGGATCCCATAGGAATCAATGGGAGTCTGACCATAGCGAAAGTACAAGTTCGCTGCTACCAGACATCCCATTGATTTCTATGGGAGCTGTCTACACCTAACACCCTAACATGTACCCCGAGTATAAACACCCCTAAGCTGTCCCCCCTACACCGCCGCAACTAAATAAAGTTATTACCCCCTAAACTGCCGCTCCCGGAGCCCACCGCAAGCTACTCTATACATATTAACCCCTAAACCGCCGCTCCCGGACACCGCCGCAACCTACATTATACCTAGTAACCCCTATCCTGCCCCCCCTATACCGCCGCCCTCTATAATAAAGTTATTAACCCCTATCCTGCTGATCCCGCACCTCGCCGCAACTAAATAAATAGTTTAACCCCTAAACCTCCGCTCCCGGACCCTGCCGCAACCTATATTAAATTTATTAACCCCTAATCTGCCCCCCCCACACCGTCGCCACCTATAATAAATTTATTAACCCCTATCCTGCCCCCCTATACCGCCGCCCTCTATAATAAAGTTATTAACCCCTATCCTGCCGATCCCGCACCTGGCCGCAACTAAATAAATAGTTTAATCCCTAAACCGCCGCTCCTGGACCCTGCCGCAACCTATATTAAATTTATTAACCCCTAATCTGCCCCCCCTACACCGTCGCCACCTATAATACATTTATTAACCCCTATCCTGCCCCCCACTACACCGCCGCCACTGTAATAAAATTATTAACCCCTAAACCTAAGTCTAACACTAACCCTAACACCCCCCTAACTTAAATATTAATTAAATGAATCTAAATAATATTTCTATTATTAACTAAATTAATCCTATTTAAAACTAAATACTTACCTTTAAAATAAACCCTTATATAGCTACAATATAAATAATAATTATATTGTAGCTATCTTAGGATTTATTTTTATTTTACAGGTAACTTTAAATTTATTTTAACTAGGTACAATAGCTATTAAATAGTTATTAACTATTTAATAGCTTACCTAGCTAAAATAAAGAGAAGTTTACCTGTAAAATAAAAACTAACCTAAGTTACAATTACACCTAACACTACACTATACTTAAATAAATTATTCCTATTTAAAACTAAATACTTACCTGTAAAATAAACCCTAAGATAGCTACAATGTAATTAATAATTACATTGTAGCTATTTTAGGAATTATATTTATTTTACAGGTAACTTTGTATTTATTTTAGCTAGTTAGAATAGTTATTAAATAGTTATTAACTATTTAATAACTACCTAGCTAAAAGAAATACAAAATTACCTGTAAAATAAATCCTAACCTAAGTTACAATTAAACCTTACACTACACTATCATTAAATTAATTAAATAAATTAACTACAAATAACTACAATTAAATACAATTACATAAACTAACTAAAGTACAAAAAATAAAAAAAGCTAAGTTACAAAAAAAAAAAAAATAGGTTACAAACATTTAAAAAATATTACAACAATTTTAAGATAATTACACCTAATCTCAGCCCCCTAATAAAATAACAAAGCCCCCCAAAATAAAAAAATTCCCTACCCTATTCTACATTAAAAAAGTTCAAAGCTCTTTTACCTTACCAGCTCTTAAAAGGGCCTTTTGTGGAGCATGCCCCAAAGAAAACTGTTCTTTTGCCTGTAAAAGAAAAATACAACCCCCCCAACATTAAAACCCACCACCCACATACCCCTAATCTAACCCAAACCCCCCTTAAAATAACCTAACACTAATCCCCTGAAGATCATCCTACCTTGAGTCGTCGGCGTCGGCGCTGAAGAAGTCTTCCATCCGGGCGATGTCATCTTCCAAGCGGCGATGTCATCTTCCAAGCGGCGCTGAAGAAGTATTCTATCCAGGCGATGTCATCTTCCAAGCGGGGTCTTCAATCTTCAATCTTCATCCCGCCGACGCGGAACATCCTTCCTTCCCGACGGACTACCGACAAATGAAGGCTCCTTTAAGGGACGTCATCCAAGATGGCGTCCCTTCAATTCCAATTGGCTGATAGGATTCTATCAGCCAATCGGAATTAAGGTAGGAAAAATCTGATTGGCTGTTTGAATCAGCCAATCAGATTGAAGTTCAATCCGATTGGCTGATCCAATCAGCCAATCAGATTGAGCTCGCATTCTATTGAACTTCAATCTGATTGGCTGATTCGATCAGCCAATCAGATTTTTCCTACCTTAATTCCGATTGGCTGATAGAATCCTTTCAGCCAATTGGAATTGAAGGGACACCATCTTGGATGACGTCCCTTAAAGGAGCCTTCATTTGTCGGTAGTCCGTCGGGAAGGAAGCATGTTCCGCGTCGGCAGGATGAAGACTGAAGATTGAAGACCCCGCTTGGTAGATGACATCGCCCGGATAGAAGACTTCTTCAGTGCCGCTTGGAAGATGACATCGCCCGGATTGAAGACTTCTTCAGCGCCGACTGGAGGATCACTTCATCGGATGGAAGATTTCTTCAGCGCCCCTTGGAGGATAACTTCTGCCGCTCCGGATCTCCTCTGCTCGGCTGAGTGAAGACGACTCAAGGTAGGATGATCTTCAGGGGATTAGTGTTAGGTTATTTTAAGGGGGGTTTGGGTTAGATTAGGGGTATGTGGGTGGTGGGTTTTAATGTTGGGGGGGTTGTATTTTTCTTTTACAGGCTGAATTCTTTGGGGCATGCCCCACGAAAGGCGATTTTAAGGGATGGTAAGGTAAAAGAGCTTTGAACTTTTTAAATTTAGAATAGGGTAGGGCATTTTTTTTTATTTTGGGGGGCTTTGTTATTTTATTAGGGGGCTTAGATTAGGTGCAAGTAGTTTAAAATTGTTGTAATATTTTTAAAATGTTTGTAACATATTTTTTTTTGTTTTTTGTAACTTAGCTTTTTTTATTTTTTGTACTTTAGTTAGTTTATGTAATTGTATTTAATTGTAGTTATTTGCAGTTAATTTATTTAATTAATTTAATGATAGTGTAGTGTTAGGTTTAATTGTAACTTAGGTTAGGATTTATATTACAGGTAATTTTGTAACTATTTTAACTAGCTAAAATAAATACAAAGTTAACTGTAAAATAAATATAATTCCTAAAATAGCTACAATGTAATTATTAATTACATTGTAGCTATCTTAGGGTTTATTTTACAGGTAAGTATTTAGTTTTAAATAGGAATAATTTATTTAAAGGGATACTAACCCCTCATATTTTCTTTCATGATTCAGATAGAGCATGCAATTTTAAGCAACTTTCTAATTTACTCCTATTATCAATTTTTCTTTGTTCTCATGTTATCTTGATTTGAAAAAGCAGTAATAAAAGGTTAGGAGCCGGCCCATTTTTTAGTTCAGCACCTTGGTAGAGCTGCTGATTGGTTTGCTACATTTAGCCACAAATCAGCAAGTGCTACCCATGTGCTGAACAAAAAATGGTCTGGCTCTAAAGCTTACAGTACTGCTTTTTCAAATCAAGATAGCATGAGAACAAAGAAAAATTGATAATAGGAGTAAATTAGAAAGGTGCTTAAAATCTCATGCTCTATCTGAATCATGAAATAAAAAAATTGGGTTTAGTATCCCTTTAAGTATAGTGTAGTGTTAGGTGTAATTGTAACTTAGGTTAGTTTTTATTTTACAGGTTAATTTCTCTTTATTTTAGCTAGGTAAGCTATTAAATAGTTAATAACTATTTAATAGCTATTGTACCTAGTTAAAATAAATTGAAAGTTACCTGTAAAATAAAAATAAATCCTAACATAGCTACAATATAATTATTATTTATATTGTAGCTATATTAGGGTTTATTTTAAAGGTAAGTATTTAGTTTTAAATAGGATTTATTTAGTTCATAATAAAAATATTATTTAGATTTATTTAATTAATATTTAAGTTAGGGGGTGTTAGGGTTAGTGTTAGACTTAGGTTTAGGGGTTAATAATTTTATTACAGTGGCGGCGGTGTAGTGGGGGGCAGGATAGGGGTTAATAAATGTATTATAGGTGGCGACGGTGTAGGGGGGGCAGGATAGGGGTTAATAAATGTATTATAGGTGGCGACGGTGTGCATAATTATTAGGCAACTTCCTTTCCTTTGGCAAAATGGGTCAAAAGAAGGACTTGACAGGCTCAGAAAAGTCAAAAATAGTGAGATATCTTGCAGAGGGATGCAGCACTCTTAAAATTGCAAAGCTTCTGAAGCGTGATCATCGAACAATCAAGCGTTTCATTCAAAATAGTCAACAGGGTCGCAAGAAGCGTGTGGAAAAACCAAGGCGCAAAATAACTGCCCATGAACTGAGAAAAGTCAAGCGTGCAGCTGCCAAGATGCCACTTGCCACCAGTTTGGCCATATTTCAGAGCTGCAACATCACTGGAGTGCCCAAAAGCACAAGGTGTGCAATACTCAGAGACATGGCCAAGGTAAGAAAGGCTGAAAGACGACCACCACTGAACAAGACACACAAGCTGAAACGTCAAGACTGGGCCAAGAAATATCTCAAGACTGATTTTTCTAAGGTTTTATGGACTGATGAAATGAGAGTGAGTCTTGATGGGCCAGATGGATGGGCCCGTGGCTGGATTGGTAAAGGGCAGAGAGCTCCAGTCCGACTCAGACGCCAGCAAGGTGGAGTTGGAGTACTGGTTTGGGCTGGAATCATCAAAGATGAGCTTGTGGGGCCTTTTCGGGTTGAGGATGGAGTCAAGCTCAACTCCCAGTCCTACTGCCAGTTTCTGGAAGACACCTTCTTCAAGCAGTGGTACAGGAAGAAGTCTGCATCCTTCAAGAAAAACATGATTTTCATGCAGGACAATGCTCCATCACACGCGTCCAAGTACTCCACAGCGTGGCTGGCAAGAAAGGGTATAAAAGAAGAAAATCTAATGACATGGCCTCCTTGTTCACCTGATCTGAACCCCATTGAGAACCTGTGGTCCATCATCAAATGTGAGATTTACAAGGAGGGAAAACAGTACACCTCTCTGAACAGTGTCTGGGAGGCTGTGGTTGCTGCTGCACGCAATGTTGATGGTGAACAGATCAAAAGACTGACAGAATCCATGGATGGCAGGCTTTTGAGTGTCCTTGCAAAGAAAGGTGGCTATATTGGTCACTGATTTGTTTTTGTTTTGTTTTTGAATGTCAGAAATGTATATTTGTGAATGTTGAGATGTTATATTGGTTTCACTGGTAAAAATAAATAATTGAAATGGGTATATATTTGTTTTTTGTTAAGTTGCCTAATAATTATGCACAGTAATAGTCACCTGCACACACAGATATCCCCCTAAAATAGCTATAACTAAAAACAAACTAAAAACTACTTCCAAAACTATTCAGCTTTGATATTAATGAGTTTTTTGGGTTCATTGAGAACATGGTTGTTGTTCAATAATAAAATTAATCCTCAAAAATACAACTTGCCTAATAATTCTGCACTCCCTGTAATGTAGGTTGCGGCGGTGTCCGGGAGCGGCGGTTTAGGGGTTAATACATTTATAAGAGTTGCGGCGGGGTCTAGGAGCGGCGGTTTAGGGGTTACTAACTTTATTTAGTTGCGGGGGGCTCCTGGGACTCCGGTATAGGGGATAGAACAGTGTAGTTTAGTGTGGGTGCTTAGTGACAGGCTAGCAAGAAAGCTGTAAAAAAGCTGAAGAGCAGTGAGATCGGATGAGTGATAACTCTCACAGTCCGCTGCTCATCGCCCCGTACTTGGTGCGTGGCTTTTTGACAGCTTTTTTGATAACTTAGATGAATTTTTGCAGGTCCGCGGCGGCGATGTGAGGCGAGCTTAGGCGGGCGTATTGGGCCGGCGAAGGCAGGTAAAGTAGACACGTTGATAACTACCCCCCAAATAGATTAGTGAAGTATATTAGTATTTTTTTAAAAATCGCATGCTCTTTCTAAATCATGAAAGAAAACATTTGGGTTTAATGTCCCTTTAACTCTCATGAGATTTCATTGTAAACTTCCTTAAACTGAATAGGGAAATAAGATGAGTGTGCACGAAAGCTCACTCCCTTAGCTGTCCCGGGACAGACATGCTGATTTGCTGCTTAAAGTCCGTTGCAATGGGGTTTCATGTCATATATAGTACATAGATAATGTTAAAACTGTATTCTGACAATTTAATGTTCTCTTTTATAAAAGGTGCTGTGAAGGGAGACAAACTTATTGATATCGGCACAGCTCCTTCCATTTACCATCTTCTTTCTGCCTGTGAATCCTTTAATGAGATCATTGCTACATGGTACACCAACCGAGATCTTCGAGTGCTGGAAAAATGGTTGAAAAAGGAGCCAGGAGCATTTGATTGGTCTTCTATTGTGAAACATGTTTGTGAATTAGAGGGAACAAGGTATCGCATCCAATTCTAAAAGTGGTTCTGTAATCTTAGCTCTGATAAATACCAATAAAAAGCAAACCCTATTTAGTAATAAGTCAGACATTAAATTACTGATTTATATTTAGAAATATTCACCGTGTCCTCCTCTGGGCATTGCAAGTAGGGACAGGTAAGTATTTGGCCACATTTGTTAAAGATAAAGATTGTTAGTTGTATTTGTTTATTCAAAAAAAAAAGTTAAAGGGACAGTCAACACCAAATTGTTATTGTTTAAAAAGAAAGATAACACATTTACTACCGATTCCCCAGCTTTGCACAACCAACATTGTTATATTAATTTACTTTATAACATTTAAACCTCTAAATTTCTGCTTGTTTCAAAGCCACTACAGACAGCCTCTTATCACATGCTTTTTTTTTTTTGCTTTTCACAACAGGGGAGTGCTAGTTCATGTGAGCCATATAGATAACATTGTGCTCACGCCCGTGGGTTGTGGCTGACACTGCACTAATTGGCTAAAATGCAAGTCATGTGATCAGAGGGCTGTTAGAGAAGGCTTAAATACAAGGTAATCACAGAGGTAAAAAGTGTATTAATTTAACCCTGTGTGCTGTGCAAAACTGTGGATTGAGTAATAAAGGGATTATACAGTATATATTTTTAAACAATAAACATTTTAGAGTTGACTGTCCCTTTAAATGTTTATGGGACATTCAAAATTTATTTTTGAAAAACAAAAAAACTGTTACCTTACATTTAGTAAATGAATTAATTACATATTAAGATACTAACGTCTAATGATAGTTTAGTTCTCATACACTTCACTGTACTATTGGTTTCAATAGACAACTGTACTTATTTAACATTTAATTGCGACCTCTGCACCCCCTGTAGTTTCGCCCCTGTGTGTTGCCTATTTTCATGCATAACAACACAAAGAAGTAACTACAGTTTATATTTATTATTTTGGTCCACCAAAAAAAATGAAAACAAATATATATATATATCTTAGTGATCATGGGTTTAAACTGAAAAACAAATACAATGGGCTCCATGTACGAAGCAGCGAAAGTTGCTCTGGAGCCCTTGCAGGGCAGGTTTGCAATGTAAGAAACAGTTGTCATTAGACCGCTGCTTCTTACAACCTACGTCACCTCTGAGGTGGTGAGGGGAAATCACTGAGTGCTCGCTCGCTCTCAGTGATTGACAGCTCCTTCGGTCATGCGAATGAAGGGGCGGGCATTACACACTCCGATGAGTGTATAATGATACATACGGGCAAGCGGATCAACAGATCTGTTGCCCGTCTGTAATGAAGGTGGGCGGACAGCTTCACAAGTTGAGTCCTGTTTTCCATGTTGTATCCATAAGATCCTATATAGAACTGTGTAAATAGTGGGTTAAACAGATTAACCAGCAATTTAGAGAGGCAAGGGGTAGAGATGTGACACTGAAACCATTAACATTATGATGATTTGTATATGTTGAACTTACAAACGTTAATTGTGTTAATATTAGACGTTTTATTGCAGCGATTCTGACCGTATTGTTACCTCAATAGATCTGAATAAATACTTACTTAGAAGTAGCACACACCATTGTTTTAAACTGTTTTCTATTTTATTTTATTGTATATCATAATCAGTAATCTCAAATATACCCATTTGTTCTAGAATGTTAATCCATAACAGGATCCTAGAATTTCAATCTACATATTTTTTTAAAATAATAGTAACAGTTACCAACTGCTTATTGCAAAGTTAAAGGGACATAAAGCCCAGATTTCTTCTTTCATGATTCAGACAGAGAATACATTTTTAACAACATTCCAATTTAATACCACTTCTATGATCAAATGTGCTTCATTCTCCTGGTATCCTTTGTTGAAGGAGCAGCAATGCATTACTGGGTGCTAGGTGAACACTTTAGGTGAGCCAATGACAATCAGCAGATTTGTGCAGCCACAAATCAGCAGGTAGGTACCAGTAGTGCATTGCTGCTTCTGAGCCTACCTAGGTATGCTTTTCAACAAAGGATTCCAAAAGAATGAAGCAAATAATAGAAGTACACTGTTAAGTTGTTTAAACTTGCATGCTCTATCTGAGTCATAAAAGAAAAAAACTGACTTCACTGTCCCTGTAAAGTATACATTTATGGCTATTAAATACACAAATAATAATAATAATAATATATTTCCAACAAATGTCCAGTGACAAAGGTGCCAGATTTAGGTACGATTGCTGTTTTTCCTTTCAGAGGGTTCTTTTGAGTTTTGACCACCTTTTATAAACTTGCATGCTCTATCTGAGTCACGAAAGAAAAAAAGATGACTTCATGGTCTCTATAAAGTAGTCCTAGAATTTGGACCAACTAATAGGTTAAAGGGTAACTGCACCTGTGCTTTGGTTCATTCATTCTACAAAACGATGGCCTGTTTGTAGGAGAGCGTGCATTCTCTCCAGTCTACTAGGTAGGGAAAGTTTAAGGGACATGCTAAAGCAAATGTTACATGCTATATAATTCACTAGAGCAGTGATGGCCAACTTCCTAACACATGGGGGCCAATGGTCAATATTTTAGAAGCCTTAAGGGCCACATATAAATTTATGGCTATTAAATACACAAATAATAATAATAATATATTTCCTACAAATGTCCAGTGACAAAGGTGCCAGATTTAGGTACGATTGCGGTTTTTCCCTTCAGAGGGTTCTTTTGAGTTTTGACCACCTTGTTTGCTCACCCACCAAAATGTAAATGCTTTTTCCTGGGGCCACAAAACCTATGGCACACACTTGTAGTTCTGTTTTATCCCAGGGGTTGCAAAAACTAGTACAGAGGGCCAAATGTGGCCCCTAGGCCGCCAGTTGGCCATCCCTACATTAGAGAACTTAAAGGAACATGACATTTTTTTTTTCATATTGCGAATAAAACTAAAAAAAATAGTTTCCAATTTACTTCTATTATCAAATTTGCTTTGATTTCTTGTTATTCTTTGTTAAAGAGATATCTAGATAGGTAGTGTGCACGTCTAGAACACTACATGTCAGTAAATAGTGCTGCAATCTAGTCCTCTTGCATAACATTGTTTCAAAACTGCTGCCATATAGTGCTGAAGACATGGGCACGCTTCTGAACTTACCTTGCGGCTTTTCAACAAAGGATGATAAGAAAACAAAGACAATTAGATAATAGAAGTACATTGGAAAGTGATTTAAAATGGTATCTTCTATCTGAATCATGAAAGGAAAAATGTGTGGTTTAATGTCCATTTAAGTTCAGCATTACTAACCCTAGCTATGGTCGCATTTCCACTGGTTTTCATTTTGCGCACACTAAAAGGAAAAGCATAAGGCAGTTTTCAGCTATCTTTCTAATCTACGGGAGCAAAAAAAAATCTTGAAATGAAAAACTTTTATTTAGGACAGAAGTATCCATATAAAAAAATAAAAACATTATTACCTTTAAAAAATACACACTTTTAGATTTGAAAAGGAAAACATTGACTTTAATGTACCTTAATAAATTGTTAAGTAGATGGAACTCATCTGCCAAAAATAAGCTCTTTTTATTTAATTTACCAATAAATGAAATGTTCATTAAATTATTCTTTAGTAAACTGAATATTTATATACGTATGGTGTGTTTACTGTATTGCAGTGGGAAGGAGAAAGAAAAAGAAGAAAAGCTGAGATGTAAAATCCAGCAGATATTGCATTGTGATGTCAGCAAGACTAATCCATTGGATCCTGTTGTGGTACCAAAAGCAGATTGCCTCACGGCTGCCGTGTGCCTGGAATCTGCGTGTAGGAACCATGATGCTTATGGCAGAGCTTTGAAGAATATCTCCAATTTACTGAAACCTGGGGGTCATCTTCTGATGACTGGAGATCTGGGAGCTAATTACTATGAGGTTGGCCCCAACAAGGTCTTCTCTCTTTCAGTAAATGAGAAGTTCCTGGAGAAAGCCCTCAAAGAAAATGGCTATGCGGTCAGACAACTGCTGGCTTTCGGGAAGCCTGAAGATGCCACGTTTGATACTTCAGATTATGAGGGGTTTTACTTCTTTCATGCTCAAAAAATCTAAATAATTGTTTGTGTTTGGTTATACTTCTGGTTTTCCATTAACTCAAAAATAAATTGATTATATTTTTAAGTCATAAAAGGCTATATGTTATACTATACACTTTTGTATTTTAGACTGAATCATTTTCACAATTTCCATACATTGGGGAAAATTTATTAAATGTCTTGCGGACCTGATCCAACAGTGCGGATAAGGTCCGCAAGACCTCGCTAAATGCGGAGAGCAATACGCTCTCCGCATTTAACATTGCACCAGCAGCTCACAAGAGTTGCTAGTGCAACGCCGCCCCCTGCTGACTCATGGCCAATCGGCCACCAGCAGGGAGGTGTCAATCAACCCGATCGTACTCGATCGGGTTGATTTCCGGCGATTCCTGTCCGCCTCATCTGAAGACTCGCCAGAAACACAGGCCCACATGCTCCGTTTGGAGCTTGATAAATGGGCCCCATTGTGTCTGTCACTCTAACGCCTGGATACTTTAGGAAGTCACAAAGAATTCTAGAGGAAGACACATTTTCCATAGCTATCCTTTGTAGCTATTTATTTAAAGTGTGCATGAGGTCTGTAAAACTTCCAAGATCCACCCAACTGGACTGATCTGTCTCAATGATGTGCCAATTCAGTGCAAGTGGTTGAAACTGAATTTGCAAATTATGTGTTGAATCAATTATTTGCAAGTAAAAGCAGATATGTTAAATGAGAGCCACACTTTATACTGAAGGACTATCAGGTTTGGGCAACTTTCCTTTTCCTATAAATGTCCCAGCTTCCAGAATAAAAACTGGACCTGACCAAACTCTGCCGTGACCCACTCTGCTCCATCAATGATCCAACCAACGCTGTCCACAGAACACGTGGCTCGACTCCTGACTGGCATGGCTATACCCACAGAACACCAATGACTATGTTCATGTTTCCATCTTAGGAGGTATCTGGAAGATGACATTTGGTTAAAGAGACAGTAAACACACAGATAATGCATATTGTTTTATTATGTGTAGGAAAAAAAAAACTTTGCTGCCTATTATTACATTATTTTGGACCCCTTTCTCGTAATCTATGTCTCAAAAAATCTGCCACAGTTGTTTACTGTCCCTTTAAACCATAATTTGAAACACATAACACAAGCGTCAAGCTGATTTAAACAGCTACAGATGATACCCTTATAAATTAATCAGACAGAGGAATACAAGATTCTGCTAAGCACTTTATTTTCAAAGTCCAACGCAGCACACCTTGTTGGTCAGTTCCAGAACCACCAGCTGCCCCACATTTTGTGAGATCATCCTGCAGCTTTACTTATTTATTTGTAAAACCAGACTACCTAAACCCCACCCAATAAATGCCCAACACAATACACAACCCATGTGCCCTCTCTACATAGAAAACATGGAAATGGACTGGACTCTCAAACTGGACCAGGTACACATCCCATGTCACTGCAAAACTCAAAGCTCAGGGAGATCGCCAGTATTTACAGACAGCTGCACAGCTTTCATTGACTAAGTAAACTCCAGATCAAACTGGGTGCAAGAGAAAATTACAAAAAAAATATTAACACAACACATAAAAAGTGTGGCACTCTATTGCAAGCAAAAAGTTTGGAAATGACAGTTACAGCATTTGGCCAAATGGTGATTTGCTCATGACCGCCTCTACATTGCCATAGGCAGCCAACTACTTATTCGACCTGACTCTGTCCTTAAGCCAACTAGCCACACCCAGACTCCCCAAGTTCCCTCTGACTTTGCCTCTAGGCCTCCAATCTTTCAGTCAAAAGGGTGAATGTTGGGAGTTTTTCTTGCATATTGAAAGGATGCTGAGATATGAATCAATTTACAATATCTCTAAATCAATCCCTAAGTTTGCTTAGTCATTGTAGATGAAAGGGCCTTTCCTGGCATCATAAAAGTGTATTAAAGAGTAACAAAGAGTAGGCCAAGGCCTTTTCTAGATTTGTCTCCCATTTATCTGTGAAATAAAAAATTAAACTCTAGGGTTTTCCTAGACAAAAGTAAGGTAAGCTAATAAAGTACAATGTGATTTTGTTAATACTTTTATATGATTAATTCTCTGCCCAAAGATATGCCACTAAAAGATGCTGTTATCTTCATTGGCCTTATCAGCATCTGCAGCTTTAACAACCCCTATATTATTTGATATAGATGATAGACTAAATAATTGTAAAATAAGTAAGGGGGTATAGTTAATCAGTAGCATAGAATAAACAAAGATAAGGGGAATCAAGAAGGTTGGTGAAACCAGTAAAATCAGAGAGTCTGGAGACCATTAGTAAAGTTAGTTCACTGTTACTTTAAAGGGACAACAGAAAAAAACAATTTTCTAGGATCCTGGAACCTTCTAGAACACATCCAAACACATTTATAGAACATTCAAACACATTTTAGCACCCCCCAGACCCTTATTAATGCGGTACTCTATAATGGTGGCTGTGATGAGAGCAGGATGTGATGTCACTAGTATGTGGGCGGGGCTTAGGTCCGGTGTCTGTGTCGCAGTTAGTTTAGTACAATCAACCTGACTAGATGTGTATTGTTATGCTCTGCAATAAAATAGAGTTGTACCATCATTGCTGTGTCCTGCATATGTCCTGCATCTCATGACATGGTGTCAGAAGTTCTGGACTGCGCTTCTGTTCCTGATCGATTGCAATGTCAAAGTTTACCCCACCTGAGCCTTTTGACTTTTCTCAGCCTGCAGCTTGGCCCACATGGCGTCAGCGGTTTCAGCGCTTCAGGATTGCATCCAAACTGAACAAGGAGAGTGGTGAAGTACAAGTCAATTCTCTTTTATACTCTATGGGGAAAGATGTGGAGCCAGTGTTTAATGCTTTTATTTTCCAAGAAGGGGAAGAATTTAACTTTGATATAGTTATGGATAAACTCAGTGCCCACTTTGTGCCCAAAAGAAATGTGATTCATGAGAGAGCTTGTTTTCACAAACGTAATCAGCGTGTGGGAGAATCTGTGGAGTTATTTGTGCGCAGCCTGTATGAACTAGCTGAATTCTGTGAATTTGGTGTTGCTAAAGAAGAGCAAATCAGACACAGAATAGTTATTGGAATTGCAGATGCTGAAGTCTCCCTGAAGCTGCAGTTAGAGCCTGATTTAACGTTAGACGGGGCTATTAGGATGGCCCGCCAGAGTGAACTGGTGAAAAAGCAAAGTGCTGATCTGAGGTCTGAGAGTATTGTGGATGAAGTGCAACAGTCTAGGAAAATTACTAGTGAAAGGCACAGTGTGAGCGGTAGATCTAAAGTACTGAAAAGGCCTAGAAGTGGATGGGCGCAACATGGCCGATGCACACGGTGCTACCGGGCTCATGATCAGAGTGCTATATGCCCGGCCAGAGATAAAAAATGCAGAAAATGTAACAGAATAGGCCATTTTGAAGTGGTGTGTAAAACTGAATACATTAAGGAGATGCAGGTGGACAGTGACCAGGAGGGTCTGGAAGTGTCTTTTGTGGGGTCTGTTGTGGAACGGACAAGCTCAGAGGAAGATTGGAAAGTTACTTTTACTGTAATGGGAGCCAAAGTTGATTTTAAGATTGACACAGGAGCAGATATCACTGTAATGTCTTTTGCTGAATTTATGAAACTGCCTCGACAGCCCCAGCTGGCGAGGGTTACTACAAATGTCCATAGTCCTGGTGGCCGCATTAATTGTGCGGGGAAATTTCTTGCCAGCTGTGAGTACAAACAGAGGAAGTTCACCATGTGGGTGCATGTGATCCGAGGTCAGTGTGTTAACAGTTTATTGAGCAGAAAAGCAGCCTGTGACTTGGGCCTCGTGGCCAGAGTGAATGAGATCTCTGAAGATATGTTTGGCGAGTTGGGCCTACTGAACTGCAAACCTGTCCGTATAGCACTTAAAAGTGACGCAGTCCCATACAGTATTTCTACTCCTCGTAGAATTCCGTTCCCGCTCATGCCTCAAGTGGAGAAAGATCTCATGCGCATGAAGTCTATGGGGGTTATTGAAGAGGTTGTTGAAGCAACTGATTGGTGTGCCCCCATTGTTCCAGTTGCAAAGAAAAACGGAAAGGTGCGCATCTGTGTGGACCTGAAAAGGTTGAATGAGGCAGTGAAGAGGGAGAGATGTGTGCTGCCGATATTGGAAGATATAGCCCCGAAGTTGGCTGGGGCGAAGTTCTTTTCCACATTAGACGCTTCTAGCGGCTTCTGGCAGATCCCCCTGGATCCAAAGTGCCGCAAACGTACTACCTTTATCACACCGGTAGGTCGGTTCTGCTTCTGCAGACTTCCCTTTGGGATATCCTCCGCTCCTGAAATCTTTCAAAGGGAAATGAGTTCTCTCCTGAGTAGCCACGTGGGCACAGCGGTCGTCATGGACGACATTCTAGTGTATGGGTCTACAGTGGAGGAGCATGATCAGCGTTTGAGTTGTGTGCTGCAGGCTATCAAAGAGTCTGGGCTGAAGCTGAATAAAGAAAAATGTCATTTTAGGAAAACTGAATTATGCTATTTTGGGCATATCATCAACGGGGATGGCATCAAGCCGGACCCCGAGAAAATTCGGGCTATTGAACAGATGAAAAGCCCTTCTGATGTACATGAGCTGAGACAGATATTAGGCCTTGTAAATTACGTGGGCAAGTTTCTTCCAGATTTATCTACAGTTTTACACCCTATCACAGAGTTGCTTAAGAAAGATGTTGCCTGGGTCTGGGGACCCTCACAGGAAAAAGCGTTCCTGCATGCCAAGTCACTGCTGGGGTCTGCCCCAGTGCTGGGGTTCTACGACCCTTCAAAAAAGACTGTGGTTAGTGCTGATGCAAGCAGTTATGGGTTGGGGCTGCACTCCTGCAGCTGAATGACAACAAACTACAGCCCATCGCCTACTGTTCCCGCACACTGACGGCTGCGGAGTCAAAATACGCTCAAATTGAGAAAGAGTGCCTGGCTGCAGTTTGGGCCTGTGAGCGCTTTCAGCGTTATCTAGTGGGTTTGGAGAAATTTAGTCTGGAAACTGACCACAAACCGCTAGTCCCTCTAATCAATTCTTATGACATTGACAAAACACCCTTGAGATGCCAGAGACTTTTAATGAGACTGCTCAGGTTCAATGTTCAGGCAGTGCATGTGCCGGGGAAACAACTGGTTGTGGCGGATACACTATCCAGGCTCCCGCTGGCTGCTGCTGAAGAATCCTCCACGGAATCGGATGTGAAAGTGTATGTTGATTCAGTTCTGGCCTCTAAGTCCATTTCTTCATGGAAACTGGAAGAGATAAAGAAAGAGACATATTTGGACACAGATCTGCAAGAAGTTATAAGGTACATAAAAGATGGCTGGCCCGAGAGCCGGGCAGCCTGGATGTCTTTAAATGCTTACCAGCCAGAGAGGTCGCAGCTCACGGAGCTGGAGGGGTTGGTGCTGTTCCAAGACCGCATTGTAATTCCTGTCAGCATGAGGAAGGAGATGTTAAACAGGATTCACGATGGCCACTTAGGCATTACAAAGTGCAGAGAAAGGGCAGCTACAGCTGTGTGGTGGCCTGGGATCAGCTCCGACATTGCAAATCACGTGTCTAAATGTGCCTTTTGCCGGGAACGCCGGCCTACTCAGAGAAGGGAGCCCTTAATGTCTACTCCGCTGCCTGCGGGGCCGTGGCAGAAAATAGCTGCTGATTTGTGTGAACTGCACGGGAAAAAGTTTCTTGTTGTGATCGACTACTATTCCAGGTATTTGGAAATTGCACCCCTGAATGATATCACAAGTCAGGCCATTATCATTCGCCTGAAGAGCTTCTTCGCCCGCTGGGGCATTCCAATGGAGCTGGTGAGTGATAATGGTATGCAGTTCGCTTCTACAGAGTTCAGTGCTTTCAGCAGGGAATATGATTTTGTACATTCCACGTCAAGTCCACATTATCCGCAGGCCAACGGAATGGCTGAAAGGGCGGTTCAAACAACAAAATTCATTCTAAAGCAATCTGAGCCGTACCTAGCCCTCTTGTCATACAGGGTGACGCCCATTCAAGCCACCAGGTTTAGCCCGGCACAGCTGATGCTAGGACGCCAGATTCGCACCACTTTACCCTCAGTGGGTATCTTCAAGCCGCCTGGCCCTGTTCCTCGGGACGAAGTCCTTAGGAGGGATGAAGAGGCCAAAAAGGGTTATCGTTTCTTCTACAACAGGAGACATTCTGTCAGGCCTTTACAGGAACTGAAAGCGGGCCAAAGTGTCAGAATTAAACTGGATGATGAGAAGAAATGGAAGACGCCTGCTACAGTAGTGGGCCGCTCTCCAGAACCAAGGTCTTACACAGTCCTTACAGAGGGAGGGACGGTTACACGCCGTAACCGAAGACATCTTCAGCCTGTACCTGAGAGTCTGGAACCGGATACCTCAGTACCACCGCCGGTGGGATCCCCTGTTCTAAGAGAGGTGCCTTCCCCTCAGCAAGATCACAGTGGGGATATATCTTTGCCTCCAGCAGACTCTTGTTCACCATCTTCTGTATCAGAGGACAGTTCATGCAAAGTTACATCAAGCGGAAGAGTGGTGAATCTTCCGGCCCGATACAGGGACTGACTCTAGCTAGAACAGTGACCGGAAGTATGGGCAGAATAATCCCATGGTCACTGTGGACTAGGGTAGTCTACCCCGATGTCCAAGTCAGGATGTAATTTATTTGTTCATGTTTTCTAATATATCTGTTTTTATAATGTTCAAAAACAAAAATGTTGTGCAGTGACGTGCACTCATAGGAGGCAGGTGAGGCAGTGCCTCCCCTGGCCAAATGGTGCATTACAGCCTTATTTATCAAATTAATAATAAAATAAAAAAATTTTCATTTTTTTTTTTTTAATCTTAAAAGGTGACCCCCCCACCCCTCCACCAAATTCCTTATTTTATTTCCATTTTTGTTAAAAAAAAAACACGTTATATAATACATTACATTCATTCATATTGTGCAAGAAAGAAGAGGCGAGCTATCCTTTCATTGCGCAATATGAATGTAATGTGTTGTATATGGGCCGCTGGAGACTGCCACCCAGTGGGGAATATAGCTATGTGCAGCAGTCTCTTGCGGCCCATATACTGCTCCCACCGGAGGCTAGCCTCCGGAGCCCTCAGCCCTGCCTGCCCGCGCCTCAATCTGTCTGCTGATGCGCATTGCTCTGAGTCTGTACGACCAGACTGGTGGGGTGGACTGTCTGTGAGTGATCAGCTGAGCTGAGTTTGCACTTTGCGGCACAAGTTAAGTAAGAACATGACTGTCATAGGTGACTGAGTCTGAGAGACTGACAGACAGACGGTGTGGTGATGATCGGATTTAGATTAAGAACAACTGAGTGACTTGAAAAGTTGAAATTTAATTTATTGATTACAGTAAGTGTGTTGCGAGTGCGAAGTAACTGAGTCACTTAGTTCTGCCAGGCAGCCACCCATTTTATATTTGCTGCGTGCTCACTGCTCAGTGCTTTGTTTGTTTTACTTAAATACTTCTCTATAGCGCCCCCATCCTGTCCTCCCCTGTTCTCCCCTCCCTCCAAGCAGAGTGAGCTGTCCCATGCAGTGTATTCTGGGGTGCAATAAATATATATCAGACCGGGAAATCTGCAGCACCAGCAAGTCAGTGGGACACTACAGTGATACTACAGCCCCTTTCCTATTGCTGCTGAAGTTATGCACAGACAATTTTATTACCTCCTCCAGTTATGTTTCTCTCTCTTATGAGGGAAGGGCAGGCAGCTGCAGACAGACAAGCAGAGCGCAGGCTTTGATAAAAGGAGGTAATGCAGAGGAGGGAATGCTGAGGAGGGAATGCAGATCAGTGAGCAGAAGGATAAAGCTGCAGGTGTAGCCAGTTCCTGTTTCACTCCTGAATGATCTACAGCAGAAAGTGAGTAGCACACTTATCTGCACAGCCTCTTCCCTATTGCTGGAGTTGACAGAGCAGAGATTCTATTTCCTCCTCTTATCGGCACTGACATTTGTTTTGGCATGGGGGAAGGGCAGACAGCTGCAGTCAGCTGCAAACAGAGTGCAAACTAAAATTATTGAATGTTTAACTATATGCTGTCTGATCAAGCTGCATGTGTAGCCAGTTCCACTTATTGCTGTAAGTAAATAATCTTTAACTCCCCTTTCCTAGCTTCATTAGTACACAACTGTCAGGCACAATAAAGAGACAGCACACTGTACCTGGGTAAAAGCATTAGAGGGCTGACATTTGTAGGGTTATAGTTAATTTAGAAGTGTTTTGCCAGCGTACTGCTGCCACTGCCATCTTCCCCCAGCTTCTCTATGTTCCCTTTGCTGCCTCCTCCTCATCACTCTCACTCTCTAGAAGATTGCATGAATATCAGGAGCAATTACAGTCTGGTAATAATCACATTTTGTGCAAGTGGGTAGGAAGGCTTAACTATTTATTGTGTTATCAAGACTTTTGCTTCGATACTGACGTGCTCAATCCTCCCTCTTTTCCATTGCCCTATTTTGTTTCACATGGGATGGTCATACATATTCACTGTATTTTACTTTTCATGTCTGTCCCTTATCTGAAACTGAAAGATCCACATGCTGATTTCTGATGAGCTTCCATGCTGATTTCTGATGAGCTTCCATGCTGATTTCTGATGAGCTTCCATGCTGTGTGTATCTCTGATCTCCACTGTCTATGGGATTGTGCTCTAAATGTGTGGGGGGGTTTTTATAATTAAAAGAGGTGCTCTAATTTAAAAGTTGTCTGGAAAGTGGTCCTTCAGATGCTGTTAGGTGCCCTAGAGGTGTTTTAATTAATGTCCTTGAGGTGCAGTGTAAACAGGAGTGCCCTAGCAACGCTGTGATGAAATTGTGTCCTACAAGTAAAATAATAATAAATATGCTCTAGAAGTTGTATGAATACTACAAAGCTATTTATATTTTTATTTTGTAACATTATCCCTTATGTTTCCCTCCTGCTAGGGCTAAATTAAACTACTAGCGTCATATATGGGTGTTTGGGGCAGCAAAGCATATAAGGAACAACCGTGACTATGGTTGCTACACCTGTAACTGTCTTACATGATTGTTCTGCAGTAAAATCACCCTGCAAATAGTTTCAGCCCATTATAATGGGGACTCGGGAGAGAAGATATAGGAAGCTGGGTGTAGATTTTGTATCTTGTTGCTAGGGAGCTGGCACTGTGCTCTTAGAAAGGAAAAAATCATGGAATTCCTGATGATAAATTTGGTAGTCAGGACCATAGGAAAGAAGTGTATACCTACATTGGCAACTGATATAATAGATTTAAAGGGATACTAAACCCAAATGTTTTCTTTCATGATTCAGATAGAACAGCAATTTTAAGCAACTTTCTAATTTACTCCTACTGTAAATTTGTCTTTGTTCCCTTGCTATCTTTATTTAAAAAGCAGGAATGTAAAGCTTAGGAGCCTGCCCATTTTAGGTTCAGCACCCTGGATAGCCTTTGCTTATTAGTGGCTATAATTAGCAAACCAATAAGCAAGCATAACCCTGGTTCTGAACCAAAAATGGGGCGGCTCTTAAGCTTTACATTCCTGATTTTTAAATAAAGATAGCAAGGGAATGAAGAAAAATTGATAATAGGAGTAAATTAGAAAGTTGCTTAAAATTGCATGCTCTATCTGAATCACAAAACAAAAATTTGTATTTAGTGTCCCTTTAATAACAATGTATTTTGTGTTAAAAAAATGTAGTTTTCATGATATGTGGGGCACATTTAGTTTCATGTCCCTTGTTGTAATAGAACAAATTGATACCTTGGGTGATCTTACATAAAGTATTGTTACAAGAAAAACAAATCGCTTTCTGTAGTCTTGTCAGGGCCGGCTCAACCATGGGACCAAGTGGGCCTAATGAACCCAGGCAGCACTTAAAGGACCAGTCAATACAATATATTTGCATAATCAACAAATGCATGATAAGAAGACAGTACAATAGCACTTAGTCTGAACTGCAAATGAGTAGTAGATTTTTGTTAAATAAATTGCAAAGTTCTGTCTATTTCCACTCCCCCTGTATCATGTGACAGCCATCAGCCAATCACAAATGCATATACGTATATGCTGTGAATTCTTGCACATTCTCAGTAGGAGCAGGTGACTCAAAAAGTATAAATATAAAAAGATTGTACACATTTTGTTAATGGAAGTAAATTGGAAAGTTGTTTAAAATTGCTGCTCTATCTGAATCATGAAGTTTAATTTTGACTTGAGTGTCCCTTTAACAAGGGGCAGCACATTAGTGACTGAGTCAGTCATTGTCAGTCCCACACCACTCGTGTCCTCTGGCTCCATAGGGGAAATGGCAGGCTCCCAGCAGCATAATCTCATTGTGTGCAAAGACACAGAACCAGTCAGGGGCAACACTCAATGTGGGACAAGTGCATCTCTTCCCTAATTTCCTTCTCACTTACCCTGCAATTATGCATAAGCATTGGTTGCATGCAGCCAGGCAGGCTTAGTAAGGTCAGCAGCCAGGCTAGTAGGTTGATATGTTAATCAGTAATGTTATTATTGGGGGGGGGGCGTCATTGCATTCTCGGACCCAGGCAGCACAATATCTTGAGCCAGCACTGCGTCTAAGGCAGCACTTGTGTGTGTGTGTGTGTGCGGTCAGGGTGCACTGCCCGCCGTGAGATAAGATTGAGTCATTGAAAGTTTTAAACTTTAACTGTATTATTGTTTTTGTATTATTGTAACTGCGAATGTGCGTGCGTGAGGAGTTATAGGTCCCCAATATATCCAATGCCAATCCATGATGGTGGTAGTACAGCCATGTACTGTAGTGTAGCTCAGTAAGCATAGCAAGGCTACAGTGAGAAACTTATCCTGGATTCCTGAATCCTGATATATCAGCAATTTAAGCATTCATTGTCCCTTCTGTCTGTCCAGTTTGTATTTGAATCATTTGAAATTGACATGAGGGAAAGTTTATGTTAATTTTATTTTACACGTCAGGGGGATTCTATGTTTCTGTCAGCGATGTGTGACCATAGTTAGTCTGGTCAGGCCGTGCTTTGTAAAATGTCTGCCACAGCATTTGTCTGTGCCTATCCCTGATCACCAGCTGCCACTGGTTCACAACATTTTTATATTTACTGAATAATGAAGGAATCTATAAGCATCATTTGCAGCATTACAGTAAAAAGTATGTTTTAAACATATTTTAATGGGCCTGGATTTCTAGATATCATAATCAGAGCAAGCATTTTGTTATCTGGCAAGAGTTTCTGTTACAATCCTTTAGACTAAAATCAGATGTTTACTAAGTTGACCAGTTTTCAAAGACACCTTTTAAAGGGAGATGAAACCCATATGTTTTCTTTCATGATTTAGAAAGAGCATGCAATTTTAAATATCTTTCCAATTTACATCTAATATCTGTTTTTCTTCATTCTTTTGATATCCTTTGTTGAAAATCATATCTAAATATGCTCAGTAGCTACTGAGCATATTTAAATATGATTTTCAACAAAGGATATCTGATTTTCTTCATTCTTTTGATATCCTTTGTTGAAAATCATATCTAAATATGCTCAGTATCTACTGAGCATATTTAGATATGATTTTCAACAAAGGATACCTGCTTTTCTTCATTCTTTTGATATCCTTTGTTGAAAATAATATCTAAATATGCTCAGTAGCTACTGAGCATGTTTAGATATGATTTTCAACAAAGGATATCAAAAGAATGAAGAAAAGCAGATATCCTTTGTTGAAAATCATATCTAAATATGCTCAGTAGAAAATGATTGGTGGCTGCATATAGATACCTCATGCGATTGGCTCGCCCATGTGCATTGCTATTTCTTCAACAAAGGATATCTAAAGAATGAAGGCGTATCCGATTCCTAGCCACTGCCTCACCAGCCTCTGAAGTCACCGCACATCACTGTGTTGTATACCCTGTTGGTGTACCTTGTTATTTATTATATGCAAATGTATGCTTTGCCTTTGAAAAAGGGGAAGATGTGATGAGAGCAGGATGTGATGTCACTAGTATGTGGGCGGGGCTTAGGTCCGGTGTCTGTGTCGCAGTTAGTTTAGTACAATCAACCTGACTAGATGTGTATTGTTATGCTCTGCAATAAAATAGAGTTGTACCATCATTGCTGTGTCCTGCATATGTCCTGCATCTCATGACAGTGGCTGCCAGCACTGGTTCCGGTGCTCATACAATATGGCCATAAACAGTAGTAACTCTGAACAACAGAAAGGATATTTTTTTATTTTATACACAGATGCTTAATTGCCAATGCTGTGCATATAGAAAATTATAAAAATCCAACTAAATTATTAAGTTGTGTAGGTGTAATATAATGAAGAGATAATGCAAAACACAGAACTCACCACCTATCACATTTAGCACACCGTAATTCTACAATCTATAACTGCATCTTGTTACCATTAGAAACAGTATAGATGCAATAAGCCTTGGTGGAATGAATTATATGCATTGTAATAGAGAGATGACCATCTCCACATTCACTAAAGTTAAAGTGAATGTAAACTTTCATGATAAAGTGCCCAGCTTTTAAAAAAACTATTAAAAACAGGGGCACTTTCATTCATGAAAGTTTACATTGCACCAGATTTTACAAATACGTTCTCCTGAAACCCCGGATCGACGATCCCCCCACCTGCATCTTCCTGCTGTACTTACACAGCAATGACAAAACCGGCTTCCTCCAATCACGGCGTGGCCTCACCAGATGCACGCTCCTAGGGAGGAAGCCGTGATTGGAGGAAGCCGGTTTCGTCATTGCTGACGAAGTACAGAGGACCTGCATGCGGGGGATCAGCGATACGGCTTTTCAGGAGAAGAAGGTACATATTGGTAAAATCCACTGCAAAGTAAACTTTCATGAATGAAAATGCCCCTGTTCTTAAAAGGTTTTTTTTAAAAACCGGGCACTTTATCATGAAAGTTGACATGCACTTTAATTTTACATCACAAATTGACCATACGCCAAGCCTTCATTAGTGTTCATAAATAAGGTCAGGCAAGTGTTAGAATCCATTTAAATAATGTAGAAAAACTCTGCACACAGTTGGTTGTATTACATATTGTTTGGGTCATCCTTTGAAATAGAGCAGAAACATCATTATAAACATCAGTAAAAACGATCAGACAAATACATTAAAAAAGGGAAAAGCTTGATGATGGAATTATAGAAGGTAACAAAAAAGATAAGACACAAGTTTTACACCAGTGCCTTTATACATCAACATATGCTGTAGTCATGAATTATTGCCCCATGCAGCAGTGTGATTTGTAGACTCTATGGGGCCGATTTATTCAATTTTAGACAGACATGATCCGCTGTAGAGGACATGTCCACCTGACATCGCTAGATGCCAACAGCATACGCCAATCGGCCACTAGCAGGGGGGTCAATCATCCCGATCGCATTTGTATCCTCAGAGGTGGCGGATGAGTTAAAGAGCAATGGTCTTTCAACCGCTGCTTCTTAACTTTTGTTTGCGGCGAGCAAGAAGGCTCACGTGGAAACCGCTGCATTCGTGACTTCATAAATCGCCCTCTATATCTCTTCCTGTTCTTCCGAAGTACTTATTAGTCAGACATGGGTCATGTGTAGTCCCCAGAGGATAGATAGCACAACACAGGGAATCACAGTGGCTCTGCAATATTCTTTACAGATGTGATAGCGATAAGAATTATTTTAGCACTAGTATTTTTTTTCTGTAGGTGGTTTTTGGAAAGTATTACTAAATTTACACACAAAATCTTACACATACCTGGCTTTTTAGGCAGGTATGCTTCTAATACTAGTTTCTTACATTTGTATGTAATATTCTGTCGTTTTAAACAGAAACCTTAGTATATGTTACCTAATAACTGCATGTAATAGACACTACTATAAAGAAGAATATGCACAGACCTGGGGCCCGATCCGATATGCAGCGTCGCCCGCAAAAAGCTGGCAACGCCAGATTTTGCGCTAGTTTGGTATCCTATATACGGCGTAACATAGAAGTTACGCTCATATATTTCACCCTTCGGCCGTAGTTTATTTGCCAATAGACTGACATAGAAAACACGCGCAATTTTGTATCTAATATACAGCGCAAGGCCTTACGTGGCGAAAATGGAGAAATCTTACTCCATTTTCACCTCGCCACAAAATGCACCCGTAGCAGACCTTGTGCTGAGTATTGGAGCACCGTAACTCCCTAAAATGCCTGCAAAAAAAAACCTAACACCTAAAGCATGTGCAATGTCTATCTACCTGTCAACTGCAATCCCCCATCAATATACCTAATAAAGTGTATTAACCCCTAAACCGCCGCTCCCGGACCCCGCCACCACTAAATAAAGTGTTTAACCCCTAAACCATCACTCCCGGACCCCGCCGCCACGTACATTAAATGTATTACCCCCTAATCTGACCCCCCTACACCGCCGCCAGCTACATTAAATGTATTACCCTCTAATCTGATCCCCCTACACCGCCCCCAGCTACATTAAATATATTAACCCCTAATCTGATCCCCCTACACCGCCGCCAGCTACATTAAATATATTAACCCCTAATCTGATCCCCCTACACCGCTGCCAGCTACATTAAATATATTACCCCCAAACCTAAGTCTAACCATAACACCCCCTAACTTAATTATTCTTTAAATAAATCTAAATAATATTAATATTATTAACTAAAGTATTCCTATTTAAAACTAAATACTTACCTATAAAATAAACCCTAAGGCCTAGATTTGGAGTTCGGCGGTAGCCGTCAAAACCAGCGTTAGAGGCTCCTAACGCTGGTTTTGGGCGCCCGCTGGTATTTGGAGTCAGTGATTAAAGGGTCTAACGCTCACTTTTCAGCCGCGACTTTTCCATACCGCAGATCCCCCTACGCCATTTGCGTATCCTATCTTTTCAATGGGATCTTTCTAACGCTGGTATTTAGAGTCGTTTCTGAAGTGAGCGTTAGAGCTCTAACGACAAGATTCCAGCCGCCTGAAAATAGCAGGAGTTAAGAGCTTTCTGGGCTAACGCCGGTTCATAAAGCTCTTAACTACTGTACCCTAAAGTACACTAACACCCATAAACTACCTATGTACCCCTAAACCTAGCTCCCCCCACATCGCCGCCACTCGATTAAAATTTTTAACCCCTAATCTGCCGACCGCCACCTACGTTATACTTATGTACCAATCGGAACAGCCAATAGAATGCGAGCTCAATCTGATTGGCTGATTGGATCAGCCAATCGGATTGAACTTGATTCTGATTGGCTGATTCCATCAGCCAATCAGAAAATTCCTACCTTAATTCCGATTGGCTGATAGAATCCTATCAGCCAATCGGAATTCGAGGGACGCCATCTTGGATGACGTCCCTTAAAGGAACAGTCATTCGTCGTTCAGTCGTCGGTCCGGATGGATGTTCCGCGCTGGAGGTCTTCAGGATCCTGCCACTTCGCTCCGGATGGAAGAAGATCGAAGATGCCGCTTGGAGAAGATGTTTGCCGGTCCGGATGTCCTCTTCTTGCCGGATAGGAGGAAGACTTTGGAGCCTCTTCTGGACCTCTTCAGCACCGGATTATGGATCGCCAACCCCCGCTTGGGTTGGATGAAGATCTTGGAGCCAGGACGGATCGGTGATACCTGGATGGTGAAGACAAGGTAGGAAGATCTTCAGGGGATTAGTGTTAGGTTTATTTAAGGGGGGTTTGGGTTAGATTAGGGGTATGTGGGTGGTGGGTTGTAATGTTGGGGGGGGGGTATTGTATGTTTTTTTTTACAGGCAAAAGAGCTGAAATTCTTGGGGCATGCCCCGCAAAGGGCCCTGTTCAGGGCTGGTAAGGTAAAAGAGCTTGTAACTTTTTTAATTTAGAATAGGGTAGGGAATTTTTTATTTTGGGGGGCTTTGTTATTTTATTAGGGGGCTTAGAGTAGGTGTAATTAGTTTAAAATTGTTGTAATATTTTTCTTATGTTTGTAAATATTTTTTTATTTTCTGTAACTTAGTTCTTTTTTATTTTTTGTACTTTAGCTAGTTTATTTAATTGTATTTATTTGTAGGAATTGTGTTTAATTAATTTATTGATAGTGTAGTGTTAGGTTAATTGTAGGTAATTGTAGGTAGTTTATTTAATTATTTTATTGATAGGGTAGTGTTAGGTTTAATTATATCTTAGGTTAGGATTTATTTTACAGGTAAATTTGTTATTATTTTAACTAGGTAACTATTAAATAGTTCTTAACTATTTAATAGCTATTGTACCTGGTTAAAATAATTACAAAGTTGCCTGTAAAATAAATATTAATCCTAAAATAGCTATAATATAATTATAATTTATATTGTAGCTATATTAGGATTTATTTTACAGGTAAGTATTTAGCTTTAAATAGGAATCATTTATTTAATAAGAGTTAATTTATTTCGTTAGATAAAAATTATATTTAACTTAGGGGGTGTTAGTGTTAGGGTTAGACTTAGCTTTAGGGGTTAATCCATTTATTAGAATAGCGGTGAGCTCCGATCGGAAGATTAGGGGTTAATAATTGAAGGTAGGTGTCGGCGATGTTAGGGAGGGCAGATTAGGGGTTAATACTATTTATGATAGGGTTAGTGAGGCGGATTAGGGGTTAATAACTTTATTATAGTAGCGCTCAGGTCCGCTCGGCAGATTAGGGGTTAATAAGTGTAGGCAGGTGTCGGCGACGTTGAGGGGGGCAGATTAGGGGTTAATAAATATAATATAGAGGTCGGCGATGTTAGGGCAGCAGATTAGGGGTACATAGGGATAACGTAGGTTGCGGCGGTTTACGGAGCGGCAGATTAGGGGTTTAAAAAAATATGCAGGGGTCAGCGATAGCGGGGGCGGCAGATTAGGGGTTAATAAGTGTAAGGTTAGGGGTCTTTAGACTCGGGGTACATGTTAGAGTGTTAGGTGCAGACGTAGGAAGTGTTTCCCCATAGGAAACAATGGGGCTGTGTTAGGAGCTGAACGCTGCTTTTTTGCAGGTGTTAGGTTTTTTTTTCAGCTCAAACAGCCCCATTGTTTCCTATGGGGGAATCGTGCACGAGCACGTTTTTGAGGCTGGCCGCGTCCGTAAGCAACTCTGGTATCGAGAGTTGCATTTGCGGTAAAAATGCTCTACGCTCCTTTTTTGGAGCCTAACGCAGCATTTGTTTGAACTCTCGATACCAGAGTTAAATTTATGGTGCGGCCAGAAAAAAGACAGCGGAGCGTTAACAGCCCTTTTACCGCCGAACTCCAAATCTAGGCCTTGGATAGCTACATTATAATTAATAATTACATTGTAGCTATTTTAGGGTTTATATTTATTTTGCAGGTAACTTTGTATTTATTTTAACTAGGTACAATAGCTATTAAATAGTTAATAACTATTTAATAGCTACCTAGTTAAAATAATTACAAAATTACCTGTAAAATAAATCCTAACCTAAATTACAAATACACCTAACACTACACTATCAATAAATTAATTAAATAAATTAATTACAATTATCTAATATAAAATACAATTAAATAAACTAAACTATACTACAAAAAAACAAACACTAAATTACAAAAAATAAAAAATATTACAAGAAGATTTATCTAATTACACCTAATCTAAGCCCCCTAATAAAATAAAAAAGCCCCCCCAAATAATACAATTTCCCTACCCTAAACTAAATTACAAATAGCCCTTAAAAGGGCCTTTTGCAGGGCATTGCCCCAAAGTAACCAGCTCTTTTACCAGCCCTTAAAAGGGCTTTTTGCGGGGCATTGCCCCAAAGTAATCAGCTCTTTTACCTGTAAAAAAAAAAGCAATACAATACCCCCCCAACATTACAACCCACCACCCACACACCCCTACTCTAAAACCCACTCGATCCCCCCTTAAATAAACCTAACACTACCCCATTGAAGATCACCCTGCCTTGAGCCGTCTTCACCCAACTGGGCCGAACTCTTCACCCGATGTGGGCACACAAGTGGTCCTCCAGCCGGGCAGAAGTCTTCATCCGATCGGGGCAGAAGAGGTCCTCCATCCGGCAGAAGTCTTCATCCAAGCAGCGAAGAAGAGGTCCTCCATCCGGCAGAAGTCTTCATCCATCCGTGGCTCCATCTTCAAGACCTCCGACGCGAAACATCCTCCTTGGCCGACGGACTAACGACGAATGAAGGTTCCTTTAAATTACGTCATCCAAGATGGCGTCCCTCGAATTCCGATTGGCTGATAGGATTCAGCCAATCGGAATTAAGGTAGGAAAAAGCCGATTGGTTGATTAAATCAGCCAATCGGATTGAAGTTCAATCCGATTGGCTGATTGGATCATCCAATAGAATTGACGTCGCATTCTAATGGCTGATTCAATCAGCCAATCGGATTGAACTTCAATCCGATTGGCTGATTCAATCAACTAATCGGATTTTTCCTACCTTAATTCCGATTGGCTGATAGAATCCTATCAGCCAATCGGAATTTGAGGGACGCCATCTTGGATGACGTCATTTAAAGGAACCTTCATTCGTCGTTAGTCCGTCGGCCGAGGAGGATGTTCCACGTCGGAGGTCTTGAAGAGGGAGCCTCGGATGAAGACTTCTGCCAGATGGAGGACCTCTTCTGCCCCGATCGGATGAAGACTTCTGCCCGGCTGGAGGACCACTTGTGCCCGCATCGGATGAAGAGTTCTGCCCGGTTGGGTGAAGACGGCTCAAGGTAGGGTGATCTTCAATGGGGTAGTGTTAGGTTTATTTAAGGGGGGATCGGGTGGGTTTTAGAGTAGGGGTGTGTGGGTGGTGGGTTGTAATGTTGGGGGGTATTGTATTGCTTTTTTTTACAGGTAAAAGAGCTGATTACTTTGGGGCAATGCCCCGCAAAAAGCCCTTTTAAGGGCTGGTAAAAGAGCTGGTTACTTTGGGGCAATGCTCTGCAAAAGGCCCATTTTGCACACAAAATCTTACACATATCTGGCTTTTTAGGCGGGTATGCTTCTAATACTAGTTACTTACATTTGTATGTAATATTCTGTTGTTTTAAACAGAAACCTTAGTATATGTTACCTAATAACTGCATGTAATAGACACTACTATAAAGAAGAATATGCACAGACCTGGGGCCCGATCTGATATGCAGCGTCGCCCGCAAAAGCCGGCGACGCCAGATTTTGCGCTAGTTTGGTATCCTATATACGGCGTAACATAGAAATTATGCTCATATATTTCACCCTTCGGCTGTAGTTTATTTGCTAATAGACTGACATAGAAAACACGCGCAATTTGGTATCCAATATACAGCGCAAGGCCTTACGTGGCGAAAATGGAGAAATCTTACTCCATTTTCACCTTGCCACAAAATGCACCCATAGCAGACCTTGTGCTGAGTATTGGAGCACCGTAACTCCCTAAAATGCCTGCAAAAAAAAACCTAACACCTAACGCATGCGCAGTGTCTATCTACCTGTCAACTGCAATCCCCCATCGATATACCTAATAAAGTGTATTAACCCCTAAACCGCCGCTCCCGGACCCCATCACCACTAAATAAAGTGTTTAGCCCCTAAACCACCACTCCCGGACCCCGCCGCCATGTACATTAAATGTATTACCCCCTAATCTGACCCCCCTACACCGCCGCCAGCTACATTAAATGTATTACCCTCTAATCTGATCCCCCTACACCGCCGCCACCTACATTAAATATATTAACCCCTAATCTGATCCCCCTACACCGCAGCCAGCTACATTAAATATATTAACCCCTAATCTGATCCCCCTACACCGCCGCCAGCTACATTAAATATATTAACCCTAAATCTGATCCCCCTACACCGCCGCCAGCTACACAAAATATATTAACCCCTACTCTGATCCCCCCACACCGCCACCAGCTAGATTAAATATATTACCCCAAAACCTAAGTCTAACCCTAACACCCCCTAACTTAATTATTCTTTAAATAAATCTAAATAATATTAATATTATTAACTAAAGTATTCCTATTTAAAACTAAATACTTACCAATAAAATAAACCCTAAGATAGCTACAATAAAATTAATAATTACATTGTAGCTATTTTAGGATTTATATTTATTTTACAGGCAACTTTGTATTTATTTTAACTAGGTACAATAGCTATTAAATAGTTAATAACTATTTAATAGCTACCTAGTTAAAATAATTACAAAATTACCTGTAAAATAAATACAAAGTTGCCTGTAAAATAAATCCTAACCTAAGTTACAAGTACACCTAACACTACACTATCAATACATTAATTAAATACATTTACTACAATTATCTAATATAAAATACAATTAAATAAACTAAACTATATTACAAAAAAAACAAGCACTAAATTACAAAAAATAAAAAAATATTACAAGAAGTTTAATCTAATTACACCTAATCTAAACCCCCTAATAAAATAAAAAAGCCCCCCAAAATAATAAAATTTCCCTACCCTAAACTAAATTACAAATAGCCCTTAAAAGGGCCTTTTGCAGGGCATTGCCCCAAAGTAACCAGCTCTTTTACCTGTAAAAAAAAAGTACAATACAATACCCCCCCAACATTACAACCCACCACCCACACACCCCTACTCTAAAACCCACTCGATCCCCCCTTAAATAAACCTAACACTACCCCATTGAAGATCACCCTACCTTGAGCCGTCTTCACCCAACCGGGCCGAACTCTTCATCCGATGCGGGCACAAGTGGTCCTCCAGCCGGGCAGAAGTCTTCATCCGATCGGGGCAGAAGAGGTCCTCCATTCGGCAGAAGTCTTTATCCAAGCGGCGAAGAAGAGGTCCTCCATCCGGATCAGCCAATAGAATTGACGTCGCATTTTATTGGCCGCGGATGGATGAAGACTTCTGCCGGATGGAGGACCTCTTCTGCCCCGCTTGGATGAAGACTTCTGCTGGATAGAGGACCTCTTCTGCCCCAATCGGATGAAGACTTCTGCCCGGCTGGAGGACCACTTGTGCCCGCATTGGATGAAGAGTTCTGCCCAGTTGGGTGAAGATGGCTCAAGGTAGGGTGATCTTCAATTGGGTAGTGTTAGGTTTATTTAAGGGGGGATAGGGTGGGTTTTAGAGTAGGGGTGTGTGGGTGGTGGGTTGTAATGTTGGGGGGGTATTGTATTGCTTTTTTTTACAGGTAAAAGAGCTGATTACTTTGGGGCAATGCCCTGCAAAAAGTCCTTTTAAGGGCTGGTAAAAGAGCTGGAAGGAAGAAAGGTAAGTCTATCGCAACTCCTCCTCAGGAAACGCACAGTGACTCTTGTTTAAAAGTAGAAAAGTCTTTATTTGTAGTAGCAAGAAAGTAAAAACAAAGAGTGTGAGATACAACTCACAGATTCAGGCATGGTATTCCAGTAGTGCAAGAAACGGCAAACATGTTTCGTGTGGGGCCTCCACACTTGTTCACTGCTCAGTGAACAAGTGTGGAGGCCCCACACGAAACATGTTTACCTTTTCTTGCACTACTGGAATACCATGCCTGAATCTGTGAGTTGTATCTCACACTCTTTGTTTTCACTTTCTTGCTACTACAAATAAAGACTTTTCTACTTTTAAACAAGAGTCACTGTGCGTTTCCTGAGGAGGAGTTGCGATAGACTTACCTTTCTTCCTTCCTGCATGCTGATTGGCGTTCTAACGGAGATGCTGTCTTACGGCACCCTCACTCTGGAGCAGGCTGAATGACGTGTGCACTCGCTGAAGACACGCTGCCGGAGAAGACGTGGAGTAGGTGAGCACTAGGGATCTGATGTGTCTGCTGGTAAAAGAGCTGGTTACTTTGTAATTTAGTTTAGGGTAGGGAAATTTTATTATTTTGGGGGGCTTTTTTATTTTATTAGGGGGCTTAGATTAGGTGTAATTAGATTAAACTTCTTGTAATATTTTTTAATTTTTTTGTAATTTAGTGTTTGTTTTTGTAATATAGTTTAGTTTATTTAATTGTATTTTATATTAGATAATTGTAGTTAATTTATTTAATTTATTTATTGATAGTGTAGTAATATATTTAATGTAGCTGGCGGAGGTGTAGGGGGATCAGATTAGGGGGTAATATATTTAATGTAGCTGGCGGCGGTGTAGGGGGATCAGATTACGGGGTAATATATTTAATGTAGCTGGCGGCGGGGTCCGGAAGCGGCGGTTTAGGGGTTAAACACTTTATTTAGTGGCGGCGGGGTCCGGGAGCGCCGGTTTAGGGGTTAATACATTTATTATTAGGAGTGAGAGGGGGGATTGCGGATCTAGGGGTATACGTGTCGGGCTATTTTTGGGAGACGTGTTAGACAGTTACGAGAGATTTGATATTTTTGTACGTTTTTTTAGGTGCAGGCAGTTTCTAAAGTGCCGTAAGTCACTGGCGACTCCAGAAATTTGTACTGATGCTTATTTCTGGACATCGCTAGTTTGTCTGACTTACAGCACTTTAGCAACTGCCGGCGGGGTATATGTAATACCCCGATGTGCAAGGTGAAACATTCCGGCGGCGCGGGTTCCCTCGTTGCGCCGAAAACTACGCCTTATATCGGATCGCGCCCCTGATCTAAAAATCCAGTAAAAAAACTTTTAAAAACTTACTTAGACGCTCCCAGTTTAGCACTCTTGATGAGGTTTAGCTGGGACACCCAGTGAAAGGGGCTGGGAAAACAGGAAGAGCAGACACTCCCCCCTTACCCCCTTCCCTGCATATGAAAAGACAGATAACATAAACAGGAGCCAGCAGGAGTCAGTAAACGTGTGTATGCATCTGACACTGTGGGGCTTGGTTAGGAGTATGAAAATCAGCACAATGTTCTTAAAAAAATAAGCAAAACTATACATTTTTATAAAAACACTACCAAATGGGCTTTATAAATGGATCATCTACAAAATATTTATGCAAAGAAAAATCTAGTGTACAACGTCCCTTTAATTACTGAGCTGAAGTCAACTCCCTATCCTATAAGAGTAGATATTTGCAAGAAACCATTTTATGTATTTTTTTAATGAAAGGCTTAAATTGACATTACATCTAAATAGATTCTGCAATACAGTTACTACCTTGGAGTCTGAGAAGGAAAGAACAAACAAACTATAAAGGTAAATTTTAACCCCTCATTGATGCTTTTGTACTGCACTGGTCAACCACCCACCTGCACAGTTGTATTATTTGTTGGAGATGGAGAGTACGGACAATTAGAACATTTTCAACAAGTGTGATGAGCACAAAAGCACCTAAAACTGGAAACAAGTTATGTTTTTAGTGTGTTTTGCTTTAGAATACTCAGATACAATCAAAGCATTCACTGCAATGTGATAAATATATTGCAGAAGATATTATGATTAGTGTCTCTTTAAGTAACTTGTTTATAAAATTGAAATAAAAAAACATCTATAATACAGCAGAGCATACAGAAGACATCTATAATACAGCAGAGCATACAGAAGACATCTATAATACAGCAGAGCATACAGAAGACATCTATAATACAGCAGAGCATACAGAAGACATCTATAATACAGCAGAGCATACAGAAGACATCTATAATACAGCAGAGCATACAGAAAACATCTATAATACAGCAGAGCATACAGAAGACATCTATAATACAGCAGAGCATACAGAAGACATCTATAATACAGCAGAGCATACAGAAGACATCTATAATACAGCAGAGCATACAGAAGACATCTATAATACAGCAGAGCATACAGAAGACATCTATAATACAGCAGAGCATACAGAAAACATCTATAATACAGCAGAGCATACAGAAGACATCTATAATACAGCAGAGCATACAGAAGACATCTATAATACAGCAGAGCATACAGAAAACATCTATAATACAGCAGAGCATACAGAAGACATCTATAATACAGCAGAGCATACAGAAGACATCTATAATACAGCAGAGCATACAGAAGACATCTATAATACAGCAGAGCATACAGAAGACAGCTATAATACAGCAGAGCATACAGAAGACATCTATAATACAGCAGAGCATACAGAAGACATCTATAATACAGCAGAGCATACAGAAGACATCTATAATACAGCAGAGCATACAGAAGACATCTATAATACAGCAGAGCATACAGAAAACATCTATAATACAGCAGAGCATACAGAAGACATCTATAATACAGCAGAGCATACAGAAGACATCTATAATACAGCAGAGCATACAGAAGACATCTATAATACAGCAGAGCATACAGAAAACATCTATAATACAGCAGAGCATACAGAAGACATCTATAATACAGCAGAGCATACAGAAGACATCTATAATACAGCAGAGCATACAGAAGACATCTATAATACAGCAGAGCATACAGAAAACATCTATAATACAGCAGAGCATACAGAAGACATCTATAATACAGCAGAGCATACAGAAGACATCTATAATACAGCAGAGCATACAGAAAACATCTATAATACAGCAGAGCATACAGAAGACATCTATAATACAGCAGAGCATACAGAAGACATCTATAATACAGCAGAGCATACAGAAGACATCTATAATACAGCAGAGCATACAGAAAACATCTATAATACAGCAGAGCATACAGAAGACATCTATAATACAGCAGAGCATACAGAAGACATCTATAATACAGCAGAGCATACAGAAGACATCTATAATACAGCAGAGCATACAGAAGACATCTATAATACAGCAGAGCATACAGAAGACATCTATAATACAGCAGAGCATACAGAAGACATCTATAATACAGCAGAGCATGTCTAATTATTTGGTCATGCTCTGACATCTGCTGACTTCTGTTTATAAACGATTTCATAATCATCCTGCAACCAGAGGGGATGCGGTGCAGCACTATGCAAAGCATTTCAGCATTCTACCAATATGGAAATAAATTAAACGTTCAGTGCACTGAACAGAGTGTTAAAGGGACATTCTATCTTATAAATACAATGCTCTAATTTGTTAAGGCAAGTTATGGTTAAAAACATTTCCTTTCTACACTATGCAGTCTATTCGAGAAAACCCATCTATAAAACGATCTCACAGAACACAAAAATCAGTTGTGCATATATATATTATATATAATTATATACAGTATATATATAGAGAGAGGGACAGAAAGGGCAAACTGAAACATGTATAGGTGCATTTACATTTTAAATAGTCTTTTTGGCAATATACTTTCATTAGCAAGAAAAGCTTTAGCAAAATCTATTACTGTTTTTATGTGGCATACGCACATATGCTGTTAGTGCCTTGTGCACCACACATTTTCATAGAGTCAGCACAAATAAAGTCTGCACAGAAGCATTACACACCACTGCCAACTCTCTGAGCAGGCATTGGGGCCCATTTATCAAGCTCTGTATGGTGCATGAGGGCCGTGTTTCTGGCGAGTCTTCAGTCTCACCAGAAACAGCCGTTATGAAGCAGCGGTCTAAATACCTCTGCTCCATAACCCTGTCCGGCTGCTCTGAGCAGGCGAACAGGAATCGCCACAATTCTACCCGATCAAGTATGATCGGGTTGATTGACACACCCACTGCTGGCAGCCCATTGGCCACGAATCTGCAGGGGGCGGTGTTGCATCAGCAGCTCTTGTGAGCTGCTGGTGCAATGCTGAATACAGAGAGCGTATTGCTCTTCACATTTAGTGAGGTCTTGCGGTTCTGATCCGCACTGTCGGATCAGATCCGCAATATCTTTGATAATTCGGCATCATTATGTTTATATCTTGGTGTTCTAGTCACACATAGCATATGTGCATATGCCACTGAAACAGTAATAACCTTTACTACAAGCATTTTTGCTAGTGCACATTTAAATTGTGACCTTCCTATCCCTTTAAAGGAACACTCTACTGCACTCTATTTTCCCTCTTAATCTGCTCCCCGCTGAATAGCCTTAAATGTATGGGCAATTGCGTATTTAAGTTAAAAGGACAGTTTAGTCAACATTAAACTTTCATGATTCAGAGAGCGCATTCAATTTTATACAACTTTCCAGTTTAATACAAAAGCATTAAGAGAGATGAAGAGACCATCTCTTGTATAGACTACACTTATAGCACTCTTGGGTTAAAGAAAATCATTCAGCTGAACAACTGATTATAGTAAACAACTTGCACAAAATACTGAAATATTACTAAAACTTAACTTTTATTAAGACATAAATAAAATAGGATAGTGTACATTAAAAACACACTTAGGTACCTTAAGTAGTGTTAGTGTATTAGTTGATGGAGTGAGTTACCAACGGTTATTTACATGAAATGCTTAGAGCATGCTCGGTAATATCCAGCACAAGTGATATATAACTGGTTTACTATAAATGAGTAACCTCTGATCTGTGACTATTAATAAGCTAATCCTAATGTGATTCATATACACATGATCCTTGTATCAACTAGTATACTAGCTTTACCGTATAGCGCATGGAGAAGATAGCAGTTTGCGCGAATAAGATAATAAGTGGAACGGCATTGAATTGATAAAAGATTGATAATATTACCCTAAAGAGTTTAGATTGCTGGTACAATATGAGTGTGTGCAATCACAAGACACAATTATGCCGTATAGATTCGCTCAAATGAAGCCTATTAACACATCTTGGCAGTGTACAAGCACAAATCATGAATCATAAGGATAATTAAATCTAAGCAGTTAAATGGTAGAAATAGTGAGTGCAAATCATGGCAGAGGTATCATACTCATAATAAAACCAGTTAAAGGCAAAATACTCCATCTATTAAACAGGTAAGTATACTACAGTAAGGTAGCCAGAGGCTCGCTAAAACACAGGAGCTCCTAGGACTCCTCACCAGTTCACTAACATGTTTCACCATAACGGCTTTGTCAAAGGGTAAGCGCGCCGCTGGGTTGTCAGCTTTTTATAGCTTGAATGTTGGATCACGCCCACATTTCTGACGTCATTACCAGACTGCGAATCCGATGGATATCACAGTCATTCTGGCTGTCGAAGCATTGAAATAACCGCTGTAGGATTAGTACATTGGATGGTAATTTATTATTAACAAAATTTCATTGGTAAACTAATGTGTCAAATTTGAAGTAATCATGAATAGTAAATGAATAATTTAATTACCGAATACACCCAAATATTCTAAATTAAAACTATTTACTTGGACTGGTGTATGTATGATGTTGTATATTATAATCTACATGGAAGATAAAGTTTTATAAGAGTGCTGTGACTCGAGCTAAAGAAAATAACAAAAGATGAAGTGAATTAAAAATAGACAGTGCATAACATAAAAAACAGATAAGGTTCAGTTTAAATTATCTTAATTTTATATATGTTATGCAGTGAAAAACACAGTGGCCTAGATTTGGAGTTTGGCAGTAGCCGTGAAAACCAGCGTTAGAGGCTCCTAACGCTGGTTTTAGGCTACCGCCGGTATTTGGAGTCATTCAAAAAAGGGTCTAACGCTCACTTTTCAGCCGCGACTTTTCCATACCGCAGATCCCCTTACGTCAATTGCGTATCCTATCTTTTCAATGGGATCTTTCTAACTCCGGTATTTAGAGTCGTGTCTGAAGTGAGCGTTAGACATCTAACGACAAAACTCCAGCCGCAGAAAAAAGTCAGTAGTTAAGAGCTTTCTGGGCTAACGCCGGTTTCTAAAGCTCTTAACTACTGTACTCTAAAGTACACTAACACCCATAAACTACCTATGTACCCCTAAACCGAGGTCCCCCCACATCGCCGCCACTCGATTACATTTTTTTAACCCCTAATCTGCCGACCGCCACCTACGTTATACTTATGTACCCCTAATCTGCTGCCCCTAACACCGCCGACCCCTATATTATATTTATTAACCCCTAACCTGCCCCCCACAACGTTGCCGCCAGCTACCTACAATAATTAACCCCTAATCAGCCAATCGGATTGAACTTGATTCTGATTGGCTGATTCCATCAGCCAATCAGAATATTCCTACCTTAATTCCGATTGGCTGATAGAATCCTATCAGCCAATCGGAATTCGAGGGACGCCATCTTGGATGACGTCATTTAAAGGAACCGTCATTCGGCGAGTAGGCGTCGGGAGAAGAGGATGTACCGCGTCGGATGGAAGATGATGGCTCCCAAAGAAAGAAGATTGAAGATGCCATTGATAGAAGACTTCAGCCGGATCATGGACCTCTTCAGCTCCCGCTTGGATGAAGACTTCAGCCGGATTATGGACCTCTTCAGCTCCCGCTTGGATGATGACTTCAGCCGGATCATGGACCTCTTCAGCCCCCCGCTTGGGCTTGGATCAGGACATCGGAGGAGCTCTTCTGGATCGATCGGTGAACCTGGTATGGTGAAGATAAGGTAGGAAGATCTTCAGGGGCTTAGTGTTAGGTTTATTTAAGGGGGGTTTGGGTTAGATTAGGGGTATGTGGGTGGTGGGTTGTAATGTTGGGGGGGGTATTGTATGTGTTTTTTTACAGGCAAAAGAGCTGAATTATTTGGGGCATGCCCCGCAAAGGGCCCTGTTCAGGGCTGGTAAGGTAAAAGAGCTTTGAACTTTAGTAATTTAGAATAGGGTAGGGCATTTTTTTATTTTGGGGGTCTTTGTTATTTTATTAGGGGGCTTAGAGTAGGTGTAATTAGTTTAAAATTGTTGCAATTTTTTTCTGTTTGTAAATATTTTTTTATTTTTTGTAACTTAGTTCTTTTTTATTTTTTGTACTTTAGTTAGTTTATTTAATTGTATTTATTTGTAGGAATTGTATTTAATTTATTTATTGATAGTGTAGTGTTTAATTGTATATAATTGTAGGTAGTTTATTTAATTAATTTATTGATAGTGTAGTGTTAGGTTTAATTGTAACTTAGGTTAGGATTTATTTTACAGGTAATTTTGTAATTATTTTAACTATTTTAGCTATTGTACCTGGTTAAAATAAATACAAAGTTACCTGTAAAATAAATATAAATCCTAAAATAGCTATAATATAAATATAATTTATATTGTAGCTATATTAGGATTTATTAGTATTAGTATTTAGCTTTAAATAGGAATAATTTATTTAATAAGAGTTAATTAATTTCGTTAGATGTCAATTATATTTAACTTAGGGGGGTGTTAGTGTTAGGGTTAGACTTAGCTTTAGGGGTTAATACATTTATTAGAATAGCGGTGAGCTCCAGTCGGCAGATTAGGGGTTAATGTTTGAAGTTAGGTGTCGGCGATGTTAGGGAGGGCAGATTAGGGGTTAATACTATTTATTATAGGGTTAGTGAGGCGGATTAGGGGTTAATAACTTTATTATAATAGCGGTGCGGTCCGCTCGGCAGATTAGGGGTTAATAAGTGTAGGCAGGTGGAGGCGACGTTGTGGGGGGCAGATTAGGGGTTAATAAATATAATATAGGGGTCGGCGGTGTTAGGGGCAGCAGATTAGGGGTACATAGGGATAATGTAAGTAGCGGCGATTTACGGAGCGGCAGATTAGGGGTTAAAAATAATATACAGGGGTCAGCGATAGCGGGGGCGGCAGAATAGGGGTTAATAAGTGTAAGGTTAGGGGTGTTTAGACTCGGGGTACATGTTAGAGTGTTAGGTGCAGACGTAGGAAGTGTTTCCCCATAGCAAACAATGGGGCTGCGTTAGGAGCTGAACGCGGCTTTTTTGCAGGTGTTAGGTTTTTTTCAGCTCAAACAGCCCCATTGTTTCCTATGGGGGAATCGTGCACGAGCACGTTTTTGAGGCTGGCCGCGTCCGTAAGCAACTCTGGTATCGAGAGTTGAAGTTGCGTTAAATATGCTCTACGCTCCTTTTTTGGAGCCTAACGCAGCCATTCTGTGGACTCTCAATACCAGAGTTATTTTAAAGGTGCGGACAGAAAAAAGCCAGCGTTAGATACGCGGGTCGTTACCGACAAAACTCTAAATCTAGCTGAGTGTTTGCTTTATGTGTATGATAGACGTGATAATATTAATGCAATAAAAGATCCTACTAAGGATGTGAAGAGAATGAATCTACATGAATATTGAAATAAGTGACACGTGCATGTGTGCTTATTTGCACACCATGGAAATCCTAAACATTTAGATAATGGTATATTACATTATAAAGTACTCTAGTGGAATTAGTTAATGGTGTATGCTGATTTTTACCAAGACTTGGATAGATAGGCCTTCCATATTAATTGTCCAGCTTGTGATCTTAAATTAAATGGGGTTATGTAGGTGCGGACAGACATGATTTGCTACACATCGATAAATGCTGGCAAAAGGTGGCGGAAGAGTTAAGGAGCAGCGGTCTTAGGACCGCTGCTTATTAACTTCCGCTTCAGTCGGAACTGAAGCAGAGAGGGTCGGAAACAGCATCTGCTGCTTTATAAATAGACCCCAATTAATGAATATGCACTTAATATGTGCATTATAGTTTATAACAGTGGTCGCCAACAGTGGTCCACGAGAAGATGTTGGTGGTCCTTGACACCATCAAGCAGGAATCATTCTCCTCTGATGGTGTTACCCCCTTCGCGCCGCAACTCCCTACAGTGCCTGACTGGACATCAGCATAAACCAACAGAGGAGAAGTTAAATTACAATCTCCTTACGCAAATTGCGTAGCTAGATTGAATTTTTAACTCCTCCCACCCGGCGTGCTGCTCAGAGAAAGATGTTTCCATTCTAAAGCCAGCAGAGGTTAGTATAGTCTTGGCTTGAAATACTGGAATTAAAGTATATAAAAAAGAAAATCTTAAAAAAACTATTTTTCTCTTATAAAGACATACGGCTAGATTTAGAGTTCTGCGGCCACAGGGGTGCGTTAGCTACGCGTGCTTTTTTTTCCCCGTACCTTTTAAATACCGCTGTTATTTAGAGTTCACAGAAGGGCTGCGTTAGGCTCCAAAAAAGGGAGCGTAGAGCATATTTACCGCCACTGCAACTCTCGATACCAGCGGTGCTTACGGACGCGGCCAGCTACAAAAACGTGCTCGTGCACGATTCCCCCATAGGAAACAATGGGGCTGTTTGAGCTGAAAAAAAACCTAACACCTGCAAAAAAGCAGCGTTCAGCTCCTAACACAGCCCCATTGTTTCCTATGGGGAAACACTTCCTAAGTCTGCACCTAACACCCTAGCATGTACCCCGAGTCTAAACACCCCTAACCTTACACTTATTAACCCCTAATCTGCCGACCCCGCTATCGCTGACCCCTGCATATTATTATTAGCCCCTAATCTGCCGCTCCGTACACCGCCGCAACCTACGTTATCCCTATGTACCCCTAATCTGCTGCCCCTAACACCGCCGACCCCTATATTATATTTATTACCCCCTAATATGCCCCCCCAACGTCGCCGCTACCTACCTACAATTATTAACCCCTAATCTGCCGACCGCACACCGCCGCCACCTACGTTATACTTATGTACCCCTAATCTGCTGCCCCTAACACCGCCGACCCCTATATTATATTTATTAACCCCTAATCTGCCGCCCCCAACGTCGCCTCCACCTACCTACACTTATTAACCCCTAATCTGCCGACCGGAGCTCGCCGCTACTCTAATAAATGTATTAACCCCTAAAGCTAAGTCTAACCCAAACACTAACACCCCCCTAAGTTAAATATAATTTAAATCTAACGAAATAAATTAACTCTTATTAAATAAATTAATCCTATTTAAAGCTAAATACTTACCTGTAAAATAAACCCTAATATAGCTACAATATAAATTATAATTATATTGTAGCTATTTTAGGATTAATATTTATTTTACAGGCAACTTTGTATTTATTTTAACCAGGTACAATAGCTATTAAATAGTTAATAACTATTTAATAGTTACCTAGTTAAAATAATTACAAAATTACCTGTAAAATAAATCCTAACCTAAGTTACAATTAAACCTAACACTACACTATCAATAAATAAATTAAATAAACTACCTACAATTATCTACAATTAAACCTAACACTACACTATCAATACATTAATTAAATACAATACCTACAAATAAATACAATTAAATAAACTAACTAAAGTACAAAAAATAAAAAAGAACTAAGTTACAAAAAATAAAAAAATATTTACAAACATTAGAAAAATATTACAATTTTAAACTAATTACACCTACTCTAAGCCCCCTAATAAAATAACAAAGCCCCCAAAATAAAAAAATGCCCTACCCTATTCTAAAATTAAAATAGAAAAGCTCTTTTACCTTACCAGCCCTTAAAAGGGCCTTTTGCGGGGCATACCCCAAAGAATTCAGCTCTTTTGCCTGTAAAAAAAAACATACAATACCCCCCCAACATTACAACCCACCACCCACATACCCCTAATCTAACCCAAACCCCCCTTAAATAAACCTAACACTAAGCCCTTGAAGATCTCCCTACCTTGTCTTCACCACACCAGGTCCCGATCTGTCCAGAAGAGCCTCCGAAATCTTCATCCAAGCCCAAACGGGGGCTGAAGAGTGACGTCCATCCTCCGGCTGAAGTCTGGATCCAAGCGGCGGCTAAAGAATTCCATCTTCGGGCAGAAGTCTTCATCCTATCCGGGCAGAAGAGTCGATCCGGACCGGCAAACATCTTCATACAAGCCGCATCTTCTATGTTTTTCCATCCGATGATGACCGGCTCCATCTTGAAGACCTTCAGCACGGATCCATCCTCTTCTTGCGACGTCCTAAGTCCGAATGAACAGCCAATAGAATGCAAGCTCAATCTGATTGGCTGGTTGGATCA